>NW_017731392.1:3508462-3523242 GCF_001890085.2 Hipposideros armiger | reverse complement strand
GGCGACCCCTGTGAAAGGGTCGTTCGACCCCCAGGTTGAGAACCGCTGCTTTAGAACAAAGTGGGGGGCGGGGGAGAAAAAAAGAAAACCACTGGTATAAAAACTTAGCTGAGCAAAAGTGAAGGATGGATTAAAGCAACTGGCTGAAGATGAAGAGTAGGGAGTAAATGGTTAAGACAGTAAAATACCACGAATATTGTGTGTCCTTTAAAAAAAAAACCAAAATAGCAACTAGAATTAGCAACTGTTGCTAAGTCCCTAGAATTAGCAACTGAGTCAAATTATATCATTTTTAATAACTGCTTTTATTGCAACAGTATCGACTGTACATTATCATCACTAACCATACTAAGATTCAAATAACTAAACTTAAAGATACCCTACCTATTTTGCCTTTTTGCATTTTGATATTTCCTAATAAAAGCAGTTGAGTATAGAACTGTTGGGGCAGAGACTAATGCTGGGTTCAAATCCTGCCATTATTATTTACTAGATGTGTGATCTTCAGCAAGTTACAGTCAATTCTCATTTGCAGCAGTTATCTTCTATAAAGTCACTGTGAATACTGAATTGGTGAACACTGAATCACTGCCTCTAGGACAATTACAAGTTTAAGGTCCTGCCAAAGCTCTGGTCACATTTTCATCAACCAATCAACATGTGAACCCCATTTTATGTGTGTTGCTGTTTTATCTTCTTTAATGTATATATTAACATTGATCTCAGGGCCAAGAGCACTGTACTCACTACTGAAGGAAGCTTATCTACCACACGTATTTTCTCTACTAGGCACAAAACAGCCTCCTTGCATTAAAAACACTAGAAAGCACTTTAGCACAATGTGCTGAGGGCCATTTTAAACAGCAATATCAACAAATATCACAGAAATGCAAAAATTGTGGCATTAAATAGACCACCAAAAGGATACTTGTTACAGTATGCCAGCTTGTTTACAGTGTGATGGCTTAATTTACCTCAGCTGGGAATGTGCAGGTTGAAGACTCAAATTTTGGCCTTTCTTCACATGCATATGTGAATGAATGACCCTAAAAAACACAAGTATTGCTTTTGGGGTTACAAATAAATTTTAGCCAGTAGGCCAATTTGCAAATATGAAATCTGCAAACGAGGATGGACTGTACTTCATTTCCTTGCATCAGCTTCTTTATATGTAAAATGGGGACAATAACATTACCTGCACCTAACAGAGCTGTTTTGAGAATTAAAGCATGTGAAGCTTAGAAGAATGCCTTACACAATAAATACTCAATAAATGTTACCTTTATTATTTCTCTTTTCACTAGCACAACTGCTCTTTATACAATTCCCATCAATATGGCATTAAGGAGCCTCACATTAATATATATTCTTTACAAAGATAATATCTAAACTTCAGGCTATCAGTAGTAAATGAATGCTCTATTATTTGAAATGTTATTAAGAGATGACTGCTATAATTTTGGTTCCACTGTTGCAGCTTTTCACAAGATAAAAATTTGTATTATTGTTATGGCTTCAAGTTGACAAGATAAGGTTTAAGGCATGAAAGAGAAAGAGCAATCATTAAGGACTCCAAAAGATCTGGCCACTTATAAGATGCCTTCAGGTATGAAACTTTTGCAGCTTTTTCCCAGATAAGGAAGTAAAATTTTGCTTTTATGAAAAATAGTCCACAGAATAAGAAACTGAATGGGGTCACTGTAGCTCTCCTTCCCTGTCTAAAATACTGAGAAAGTTTTTCAAGTCCCTCTGCAACTTGTAACAAAGGTTATCAGATAAAGGTTAAAATTAAATATATGAGCAATAAAGTCAAAAGAATACGAAAGAATTTCTTCAGAGTTTTTAAGGCAACATATTCAATATATTCTAGCTTACTATGTATTGTATTACCTTAGTAACTTTTAAAGATTCCTTTTTTCTCTCTAATTTCTCCTTCTTCTTCTGTTCCTGTAAGATAATTTTTCTTAGTGTCACAAATGGAAATACAAAGTATAAAACACACATCTCATGGGCCGGCCGAGTGGCGCGATGGTTGAGAACTCGCTTGGGATGCCAGAGGGCCCCGGTTCGGATCCCACATATGAGGGCCAGTGACACTGCCCTCCACAGCTAAGATGCTGAACAACAGCTCAACCTGGAGCTGGGCTGCCATGAGTCGCCGGCGACGGCGTGGGCTGCAGTCCCTGTGGCAGTGGATTGCCATGGGCTACCGTGTGTGGCCAGCAGCCAGCGTGAGCGGCCAGCAGCCGCAGTGAGCGGCCGTCCAGAAGCCGGCGACTGATCTGCCTCGCCAGAGAAGAGCTCAATGATGGTGCCAACTTGGGCCAGTGAAGCAACATCCTCCACAACTAGATTGAGGAGCAAAACGACGGCAACTTGTCTGTTCCCCTTTCCCCAATTCCCCAGCACTGTTCCCATCCCCCCAATTCCCCAATAAAAAAAAAAAAACACACACATCTCAGATAACTTAATGTTCACAATGAAGAATGTATGTTAAAAAAAAGGGGGAGAACTTGTATTTCAAGACTTTATGGAACAACTGGGAACATCTTTACCCTCCTGCCTTAAGCAACTAAAATTCAGATAAAATATATTAAACAATGGTTTTCAGACAACATACAGCAAAGAACAGTGACAGAAGGGAAACCAATGAGGTGAATTTTCTGATTGCCCAGCTTTCTGCCTGAAGGCCATTTCCAAGAGCAAATAATGGAGGGAGACCCCAAACAGAGCTCAACAGCTGACCTGAATTGAGGAGACAGAGTGCAAACCTTAGTGCACCTAGCATACCCAAGGTCAAGTATGAGAGGAGATAGCTGCACACAAAGAAGGATCTGAATATCAGTGGTCAAGTCTTCATTGAGCGTTTCCCTGTGCTCACAAGGTATCAGGAATAGTTCATATTTCTGTCAGCCAACGCAGAAAGGCCTCCTAACACAGAGGGCATCAAGAGTGTTCAGAAGGGGGGGGGGCGGTGAGGGGCAAGTTAGTCCATGCTAAAAATGGTTCCATATGCACCCTCAAAAAACTTTAAAAGACACAAAAGGATTCAAACCATTCCCAAGAGGTGGTTAAAAGGATATTTATCTTATAATATTCATTAAGCTTGATATGGTTTGTTTTTATGTATCTGTGTTTCATGTTACCATACAAAGGTTCAAAAACGACTTCAGCCAAGAAAAAAGAATTTAGCAAATGTAGCAAAATCTTGATTGATAATTATTCAATTTGAATAATGGGGACAAAGAAATTTATTTTAGTCTCAAAATCTGCACAAAATGTTGTATCTTCATACATTCTAGTGGACAATAAATTATATAGTATCTTAGATGATAAGTTTGCAGTAAGAATCGAACAAGGTAAAGGGATCAGGAGTGTGACAGTAGAGGAGGTATCAGATAACAACTTGACTTGAGATTGTCAGGGCAGCCCCCATTGAGAAAACACTTAAGCCAAGACCTGAAAATGATGATGAAGCCATGCAGATAATCAGAAGAGGGTTCCAAGCAGAAAACAGCCAATACAAAGGCCCAAAGGAAACACACCTAGAACGAGGTCTGAAAGGTAATGGGCTGAAGAAGGCAGCCAGATCGCATACAATAGGCCGTCTTTGTTAGAAACAATGTAAGCTAGAAAGCAGTAAAATATCAGTAAAGTACTGTGTGGGGAAAAGAAGTTCTGAAGAGAAATAAATTCTTTGCCCAGTAAAAATCTTTTTTGAAAATGAAATCAAATGAAGACTTTTTCAGACATATAAAATCTTAAAGAACATATCACTAACAGAAAATGAAAATTAATAATAACAAAGCAGATCAGTGGCTATCTGGTGATGAAGACAGAAAATGTGGGAAGGGAGACAATTAAAAAGGCGCAGGAGGGCCGGCAGAGTGGCTCAGTTGGTTAGGAGTTGGTTTAAGAGCGCCAGCTCTGAGCAACAGGGCCACCGGTTCAAATCCCACACAGGCCAGTGACACTGAGCTGAGCTGTCGCTGACTCAGCTGATGTAAAAACAAGATTGCCTGTTTGATGGTGGGCTATGCTCACCCACAACTAAGACTGAACTCGGCACCTTGAGCTGAGCTGCTGCTCAGGTGGCTCAGTTGATAGAGCATGTACTCTTAACAACAAAGCTGCTAGTTCGACTCCCACATGGGATGGTGGCTACGCCCACCTGCAACTAAGATTGAACACAGCACTGTGAGCTTAAAAGCCACAAGCTGCTGACCGGCAGCCAGATGGCGACTGGCACCCTCCAGAACGAAGACTGAAGAACAAAAACTTGGCTGGTCCCCTTCCCCAATTCCCCAACACTGTTCCCCTCCCCAAGTTCCCCAATAAAATCTTTAAAAAAATAATAATAAAAAAATAACAAATAAATAAATAAAAAGGTGCAGGAAATCGGCCATAAAAAGAAAGGAAATCCTGCCATTTGTGACAACATAGATGGACCTTGAGGGCATTATGCTAAGTGCAATAAGACAAAGAAAGACAAACACCACATGATCTCACTTACTGTGGATTAAAAAAAAACAAACCAAGCCCACAGATACAAAGAACAGCCTGGAGGTTGAAGGGAGGGGGGACTGAGTAAAGAAGGTCAAAAGGTACAAATCTCCAGTTGTAAAATAAATAAGTCATAGAGATGTACCAGCATGTTGACTAATTAATAATACTGTACTACGTATTTCAAAGTCGCTGAGAGTAAATCTTAAAAGTCCTCATAAGAAAAAAATTGTTAAGTATGTATGGTGACGGATATTAACTTATTGTGGTGGTAATTTTGCAATATATAACACACTGAATCATGCTGTATACCTGAAACTAATATGTCAATTATGCCTCAATTAAAGGGGGGGGCAGGAATAATTTTTTAGAGATGATGATTATGTTTATTATCTTGATTGTGATGGCTTCATAGGTGTATACATGTCAAATATTAGAAAACTGTACATTTTAAGTATGTGTAGTTTTGTGTATGTCAATTATATGTAAACAAGCAATTTAATAAAAAGACCGAGCAACATAAAATCCACAATTTTCAGTATCCAGAAAATATCATTAGTCAGGATAAAAGTCAAACAGGTGAATAGAAAATAAATGGTGGTATATTCATACAATGGAATGCTTCTCAGGAATAAAAATGATCTACTGAGTAAACACAATATAAGTGAATCTCAAAAATATGGTCAGCTAAAGAAACAAGACAGAATGCTTGCCATATGACTTCATTTATGATATTCTAGAAAAAGGAATACTAATCTATAGTGACAGAAAACAGATTCAGTGGTTGCCCTCGGCCAAGCACATGGATCACCAAACAAGAGAACTTTGTTTGGGGATGATGGAGATGTTCTTTATCTTGATTGTGCTGATGATTACACAAGTCTATATACTGGTCAAAAGTCATCAAACTATAAACTTAAAATGTGTGCATTTTATTGCATGCTATTTCTATCTCAATAAAGCTAGTTTTAAAAAATTTAAGCTATTAGCTATAATGAATCACATATACATACCTCTAATTGTTGCTGTTCCATTTTAGTCAATAAAAATTTGGAGTAGATATTGCTTTTTTCAAGCAAATGTTGAAGTCTACGGTACCGAATGTCCACGGACTCTCTATCCCAGGACATGCGAGCCTATCCAAAGAGAAAATTTCCACAATTATTCAAGTTTTCTGATATACATTGATTTTTTTTTTGCATAGGTGTAACAAAACTGGCCAAATGGTTGTTCTCTGGATTTAATATATTTTGTGTAATTAACGAAAAAAGGTTTTTTATATTAAATTTATTTACTAAAAATACTTTATTTTCCAAATGAAAAACTAGAATAACTGAAAAAATAGGATTCTTGGGTTCAACAGGCAATCTGGTAATATGCTGCTTGGAGGGCCAGCCGAGTGGCGCGATGGTTAAGAACTGGCTTGGGATGCCAGAGGGCCCCGGTTCGGATCCCACATATGAGGGCCATTGACACTGCCCTCTACAGCTAAGATGCTGAACAACAGCTCAACCTGGAGCTGGGCTGCCGTGAGTCGAGTTGCCGGCTATGGCGTAGGCTGCAGCCGCTGTGGCAGTGGGTTGCCATGGGCTACAGTATGCAGCCAGCAGCCAGCGTGAGCGGCCAGCCGCCGCCGTGAGCGGCCATCCAGAAGCCGGCAACTGATCTGCCTTGCCCGGGAAGAGCGCAACGATGATGCCAACTTGGGCCAGTGAAGCAATGTCCTCCACAACCAGACTGAAGAATGAAAGGACAGCAACTTGTCTGTTCCCCTTCCCCCAATTCCCCAGTGCTGTTCCCATCCCCTAATTCCCCAATAAAAATCTTAAAAAAAAAAAAAATGTTGCTTGGATACCAAAATATAGAAATTTCAGATACTAGACATATGGTTACTGGCATCTACTGAGTTGAGGGTCCTTTTTTAAAGTATTTGAAATTAAATATTAGAAATTATAAATAGAGAGATGAAATTACTTAAGACTATAATTTTTAACTTTTAAAATTTGTTTAAAATTTTAGTAAAAACATTCCGGGCTTAATTTACACATAACTGCTACCTTAAATCCTGTTCAAAATAAATTACCATACATTTTTAAAATGAAAGCTTTAAAATGCCATTGTGAATAATAATTGGTAATTAATGATTAGAATGCTATGCCAATAGTTGAACTTTAAACCCAGTTTTCCATATTTCAAAATAATTTTGAGGTAAATCTTATCTATCATTACTTTCTTGACTTAACAATTTTATTATATTAAGGTAAATTGTAGCTCCATCTGTGGAAAGCACTGAGTGCCTGGCAGGGAGCACATCTGATGACCAAGGTGAAAGTATATGCCAATGGAGACCAGGACATAAATTCCCCACTGTCTACCCCATTATATCTCCCAAGGCCAACCCCAGATTTTGGGGGGTGAAAGGGGAATTCTATTTCAGTGTACACAATATGAACTATTTTCCTTTTATCTCTTCAAAAAAACTCCCAACTCTAACCTTTCCCCTCCCCCACTACAGATTCATTAATGCTATTCACACTTTAAGTATTCTAGACTAACAATGACTTCTTTCTAAAGGAAATGATGGTGAAAGCCAAAGAAAATAACTGTAGCACCGGAATGTCAAACTCATTGCCCAGGCTCTTCACAAACCTTAAAATCTCCTAAAGTAAAGTAAATGCTCCTCATTAACACTTAAGCTGGCTCTTCCTCTCTTAAGCACTTCTAAGTATATGCCCATAAATACTTTATTCTCCCAAAAGGAAAGGAATCTTTACTTCTGTATAGGGAGTTTTTTTTTGGCCTCCAAAGATATGTAGAGAATGACTCATTCATAGAATTTTCTCCATAATCACCTAGGGAATAATTTATGAATGTCAGGTGCAAAAATAAATCAAAATCTTTCAATACTGTATATAAAGACATGGAAAAACACACGGTAGCCCATGGCAACCCACTGCAGCAGGGCTGCAGCCTACACCGTAGCCGGCAACTCGACTCACGGCAGCCCAGCTCCAGGTTGAGCTGTTGTGGTTCATCATCTTTGTAGAGGGCAGTGTCACTGGCCCTCTAAAACTAAATACAGTTTTTAGCAAATTACACCTTGTATTAGTAGAAAGATTAACTAGAGCTATATGCTTTACTCATGGAAGGACTAAAAGCAGATTAAAAATTGCTATTTTAATTGCATAACTGCTAAAGAAAAGCTAGCTGTGTACTGTACCTATCCCTCAACAAGAACAATGCCAAAAAATTTTAGGACTAATTGGAAAATGTTTGTTCAAAAGCTTAAAAATTTCACTGAAAGTAGAAGTCATTATGACTCCCACTTTCATCAGCTAATACTTAGGGTACTACAAATTTTGACAGATATTTTTCCATTGTGAAAATGTTTCTTCCCTTGAATTAATGCAATCTAGAAATGTATTCTTATTGTACCTCATATCTTTCTTCAAATGGTTATTTCCTTACCCAACTACCTTCATGGGTTAAAAAACTGAAGGTATACTACCTAAAATTAAGGCTTTATCATTCTTACCACCTCTGAAGTTGATACTATTCTGGACACTTGTCCCAGGACTCCTCTTTTACAATTCACTTTGTTATATGGCTGGTAAGTATTTTTATTTTATTTATGTAATCTTATATAAGTTATGTTATAAAATATTATTTTACCATACTTAGAAATTCGATAAACATTTACAGATTGCTAGGTGCCTACAAAAACACAAGTGATGTGCCCTCCTTCAAGACACGGTGAGAGTCAAGTAATGCTAATAATGTGTAATAAAAAAAAGTACTATGGGAATTCAGAGAATGAGGAAAGGTGGTTCAAGGTCGACCTCTCAATTTCATTACAGTTTGTTAACATATTTACCTTAACTGGTTATAGTCAACTATGGATAATCAGTGATAATAAAACCTGTATTACTGAAGTGAAAGTATAGCATGGTGGTTAAAAAGTGAATTCTGAAACCACATGGCTTACATTACAATTTTGGCTCTGCCATTTTACTAGCTGTGGGACCCAGGCAACCTCTAGGTGCCTCAGTTTCCTCATCCATAAAAAAAGGGGAAAATAGAACCTACTTCATAGAATGCTTTAACAGTTTATATTAGTAATTAAACTAATGAGGCTAATAGTAGTAATAATGAGTTTAATAACAGTATGTCTACTGTATAGAATAGCTGAGGATTTGATGAATCAGTGCATGTACAGCAGCATTCAGAAGATGAGTACCTCACAACAAATGCTCATGAAGTATTAACAATACTAAAAAAACCCCCATTATTGTTGATATACAATGGCAGGGAGCCAACTGATTCCGTACTTATCTTTGGAGTGCATATTTCTCAATTTCAGTAGTTTCATATATGGAGTTATTACTAATGTATATTTCCTTAGAGGGGTGTTGGGTTAAGGACAAGAACTCTGGAGACATGTGGAGTTCAAATTTGAGTTCATTAGTGTGTAACCGCCCTCGCCCCCCAACTACTTCGGTTTTGTCTTATGTAAATGGAGATATCAAAAGTACCTGTATCATTGTAGTATTAGGAGGGCTAAAGGAATTATTACAAGAAAATCACTTGATAGGCAGTAGGTAAGAGATGGTGGCTAGCTATTCTTATTCATATTCTTGCTTATGCAATAATTAAGCAGCAGGGTGGGACTTGACGACTGGAGTGAAACGTACTTTAAGAATTGAATTTTCAAGAGACTAAAAACTGCTTTTAGTAATCTACAAAATAGATACTCTGTACAAGAAAACCACAAGTATAATAACTTATTATTGATTTTTACCTGAAGAATCTTACTTAGCAATAGCCCAAGAAAACCAAAAGAAAGCAAAAAGCAAGTCAATCACTTAGGCGAAAAACAGCACTAAAAGGATGGATGCGCTATCAATTTTGGAAGAATTACAATGGCTAAACAAGCAATTTGAAATGCTCACTTAAAGTTATGAGGTCACTTTATAGACCAAAATACCTCATAGAAGCATCATTCGAAGCACGTGCAAAGGTTTCTCAAAGATAGCATCTGTAAGCATACAAACCGATAAATAACAAAGCCCGTTTTAAAGCGTATGAAAAAACCGGACTAGTAAACCGAGGAACACAAACCACACCTCTGAGGGAGCATCAGGTTATTACTGCCTTTAACGACGATGAACTTTATTTCTGAATTACCTTTTCTAGCATCTTCCGCTCTCTCTCAAGTCCAGCAGCCTCAAGCTGTTCTTCCTCTTCTAGCATGGCTGGGGTAATCACGGCAGACGCCGGCTGTTCAACCCCATCAGGTTCTAGGGACCCTACGAGGAGGAGAAGGCATTGCAGTTTAAAGAAATTACCAATTAATGTACTCAACTCCCACCTAAAACCACCTTTCCCTTTCCCAAGCGCTTTCGAGGCAAAAGTTGATCCATCACCTCAGAAGACATCCTAGGCTAGATCGTCACAATGTCAACAAGTTGCCTGGACTTGAGTTTACAAACCGGGTCGCTCGGGAAAACGCAGCTCTCCCATGTAAAATCTCCTCTATCGTGCTAATGTGTGCAATTCCGGGTACCCTCCACTCACTCTCCACAAATTCTTACCCCTCTTTTCCTCCTTAATCTCTGCCCGGGGTCAGCTCTCCCCCTCAAGGCTCGGCTGCAACTTCCATGTTGCGCCCCACTCTGCCCAGAACGCCGCCTCACGCGCCCAGAGGAAGGTGCTCCTCACTCACCTTCGCTGCTCTCCGGCTGCTGCGCTGGCATGGTTGGACACACACTCCGGAACAGGGTCCCTTCCTCTCAGAGCCTGCAACACCGCGCGCTATATCCTCACAGCCGCAGCAGGTCCCAGTCTCCCAGTCTGCCGGATAAATCCCCGGTCAAAGAAAAACGCGCGCTTCGCTTCGCGGGAAAAACACCGTAATCTCGCGATACTTCGTGCTCCCCGCCCCAACCCCGCCTCCGGTGGCGCGAGATTTGGCGCAGAAAACTAACCTGAGCCTTGGGGAGCGTATACCTGGACCTCTGAAGCTGGGTTCTGTTGCCAAAGTCGGCGTTTAACTAGCTCTGTGATACTTGGCGAGTCTGCCTACCGTGGAGAGCCCAGTTTCCTCACGTATTGGATGATGGTTGCGAACTACGGAATACTTTAGTAGTGCTCTTAACAGTTTGCAAAGCATCTTCTTCACACACTGCCTGATGTGATTAAATCCTCCCGACCAATGATTCTTAGGTAGGAAAGATGTATGAGTATCCAAATGAGGATGTCAAACAAATATTGCCAACCTCGCTGCCATCCGCAGTGCACAGTTCACGTTTGGGTGAAAATAACCCGAAATGATCCCTTTTAGAGGAAGGGTTCTTTTGTGGGTGGGATGGGAGAGAGAAATAGTAAATTAAGATTATGTTAGAGTACAAGAAAGTTGTTTCTGGATAAGGGAGAACTGAATGCGGTGATAAACCGAACGGAGAGGCCAGTAGAAAAGTAAGATTCAGGAATTCAATAGACAAATAATTACAGAGTGGGCGCCTCAAGGAAAGAGCAGGGCTTTTCTTGTCTCCCGTTTTCACTTCAGCCTTCCCACCCTTTCTTGTCTGAAATCCCTTTTAAGTTCCTGTGTGTCCCCTCACCCACCTCGGAATTTATGGTATTACCGGTTTCCTTCATTTCTGACTCCAGCTTTAATAATTGCATTTGTACAAAATTTAAGGGCTTACAAGGCACATCTATCATAACCATCTTCAGCAACCTTCACAACACTCCGAGATTCGCAGATGGTTTTTATTCCTACATTATAGGTGAAAAAACTGATGCTCAGAGAAGATAAACTGGCTTTCCCAGAAGCCTGCAGTCGCTTTGTGATAAAACAAGTCAAACCCAGTTCTTTGATTCCTAGTTCAGTATTAAAATAAAATGTAGACTTGATTAATAATGACTCTTAAATCGTACCTTCTTCTAATCAAAGACAATAGCTATCTGTCTTACTCTACAGAAGATTTTTTACTTTCCCCAAACTATCCTCCAAAATTTCTTCCCCTGACATGAAACATTGCTTTTTATGGAGTTTTCCCCTAAAGTATTGAAAAATCTTTCCTTGTTTCTTCTTTTGAACTCAAACGTGGCCTACTTCCCAAAATCTTTCCTCCATCTGTTGTTTTTCTCTATATACTTTGTTCCTTGTAGCAACTTCTCTACAGGCTTTAATGATCAGCTCAAAGCCGACAACATCCCTTCTAATTCCTGAGAGAGCATGGGGAAGATCTGTCCAAACACCCAACGAGATACAGTTCAAGGCAGTTTCATCTGATTCTCAAAGGACAGACATCTCATATAATATCTGGCCCCACGCTTGTTAATACAAGTGCACTGGTATATTTCCGGCCACGTTTGCCATTGTGCAAACCTTCCCTAAGAGTGGCTGTGAAAGTAATGTTCATTCTTTTTTTTTTATTTAAGGGCCCACTTAGAAACGTCTCCTGAAACTGTTCTAGGAGCTGTACAGCAATGAATTTAGACAAGATTCCTGTTGATATGGAACTTACATTCCAGGAGTTGAGGGAAATAAGTAGGTGTGTGAGGGAGTGTGTAAGACATGCTCTGCAAAATATTACAGTGTCATGAGATTAACTGGGTAGTTACCTGAAACCGGGTAATCAGGCTATTTGAGGACGAGACACATGTAAGTTGAGAACCAACTGTCAAGCAGCCAACTAGCCCAGAGGAAGAATAGTCCAAGAAGAATCTACAGCTAGTACAGAGACTAAGGCAGAAATAAGCTTGGGTATGTTTGAGTATTAGAAGGCCAGTATGCTTGAAGCCGAGCTGGCAAGGGGAAGTGACACAAAAAGTCAGACACAGATTGTCCAGATGAGGCACTGATGTTACAAGTCATTATTTTTCCCTACACACACAAAGTATCTTCCTCTTCCAGAATCTTTTTCATACTAATGGCTTCACCATTCATCCAACTGTAGAAGTGAAAAAAAAAAAATCCAAAAAACAAAACCACTGCTTCCCCTTGCTTACATTAGATGGCCCTGCTTCCTGCCTACCTCACAAAGTAAACAATAGCTGTAAGATGGAACTCTTTCAGATTCCCAACACCAAATTTACAAACCTACCTGCATCTGAACACCTCTTCTACTTGCCCTCATGACATGCCCTGGGTCCATCTACCAGCAGCCTATTCAGGAATCTTAGATTACACATTATCCCATTCTCTCTTTATTTCTTAAACCTTTACTGAATACTTTCCATTAGTATTTAAATACTTTAATTTCTCCCATCTTAAAAAAAGTGGTAACCGCCTTTTCCCCCACCAGCTATTTATTATCTGCTCCCTTCCCTTTTACAGCTAACTTTAGAATATCTGCATTAGCAACCTTTAAATTCCTTGCCTCCCACTGATTCTTCAACCATTTGGCTGCTTCAGTCAACACACACCAACTAAATTTAACGGACATCTCTTAGTCCTCACCTCAACCTCACTGCCACGTAACACTACCAATCACTCCTTTAGGGAAACCCTCTTGTCCTTTTTTTCTGACCCCTCCACTCTCCTGATATTCCTATTTCTGAACTCTACTCGTTTGAGCTCTTGTACCCAACCCTTAAATATTTTAGCTAAGTAAATGATTTGAGTTTCTAGCTAAGTGCATAATCTAACAGAAATATTCTAAATAGAGTTCACTGAGGAATAGCCCAAAATAAAAACAATCTATTCATCTATATCTATCATGGGTAGTGCCATCCACCATTTGGGGCACTAGCAATTCAGTGGTTTAAAAAAAAAAAGAAAAAAAAGACTTTCTGGGGTTTTAAGAAGGAAATTATGGAATTTGATTTATACTTTTAAAAGATCATAAAACATGTTGTCTAATTAAAAGTTTGATGAGAATTACTTCCTTTTCAAGGGCTCCCATAAGTGGTTATGAAAATCAAATCATAATATTACAACAAAGTAATGAGAAATTATCACAGCAGAATTTAAAAATCACTTGGTATTAATTTAAGAATAGAACACTATCATTCAAACATTCTGATTTATCTTCTCAAAGTCTAAACACAGGCAGTCAAAGCCTTTTACAATCTACAAAGGTTTTTATCCAAGTAATACTTCCCTTTCAAAAGTTTCTTAAGAATGTAGATGCTATCAACAGAATTAAGCCTTGGGATTTATGTGATAATCAAAAATACTGACGATATTGATTATCAATACTGCCTAAATCAGGGTAATTTAAAGTTTTACTTTCTGCTTTTATAATACCGTTGTATATAGTATTATGCCTGAAGATGAAAAATGAAACAAATGTGTATATACCATTGTTGTTGATTTTATATATTCTGAATATATATTGATCATTTACATTTTTGTTACAAAACTGATTTTCCAAATATATTGCAATAGTAAAAAAGTCATCTTAAATAAAATCATTAAAGTACTGTTTACTTAAATGTTCAACAAGTGACACACTTCTGCAATGCAATTTTTTAAAAAGTCAAATTTCCTTCCTGGTGTTTCTTGGAAAATAAATACAACCCATAGAATGAAATGCACATAGTAAAACCCCATTAATTGGAACCAAGGGAATATCAATATGAATGTCAGAATTTTCAGAAAGAAATGCAATTTTGCTAACTTTGCAAGCCTTGTTTAGCCTATCAAAATATTAAGAGACAGTGCTTGGCACATAATTTGGGTTTGACAGATGTTCCTGCATTCATTCAAAGTACCAAGTAGTTAATTTCTATTGCAATTACACTGTTATTAAGCAAACAATATATATATATATATTTTTTTTCATGCAAGAGTCGAACTGGCAACCTTGCTGTTAAGAGTGCACGCTCGGGCTGGCCGAGTGGTACGTTGGTTAAGAGTTGGCTTGGGACGCCAGCTGTGAGCAGCAGGGCCCCAGTTCGGATCCCACATGGGGGCCAGTGACACTGTCCTCTACAGCTAAGATGGTGAACAACTGCTCAACCTGGAGCTGGGCTGCCATGAGTTGCTGGCAACAGCGTAGGCTGCAGACTCTGCTGCAGTTGGCTGCCATAAGCTACCATGAGCGGCTCGGCGTGAGCAGCCGGCAGCCGGCGTGAGCTGACGAGAGCTGCAGTTAGTGGCCGCCCAAAGACCGGTGACCAACTGCCTCAGCCAGGAAAAGCACAATGATCACAATACCAACTTGGGCCAGTGAAGCAACGTCCTCCACAACTAGACTGAAGAACAAAAGGACAGCAACTTGTTCCCCTTTCCTAAATCCCCGGCCAAAGAAAAACGCGCGCTTCGC
>NW_017731392.1:3484768-3508351 GCF_001890085.2 Hipposideros armiger | reverse complement strand
ACGGTGCTGAGTGCAGTCCCAGTCGCCAGTGGGCATAGCCCACAATTGAATAGGCAATCTTGTCATTAGGAGCACATGCTCTCACCAGCTGAGCCATCCTGCCACCTGTTGGCAGCTCAGCTCGGGCGCAGCTCGGGCCAAGCTCACTGGGCCATGTGGGAAATGAACCAGTGACCCTGTTGCTCAGAGCTCGTGCTCTTAAGCAAACTCAATCAACTGAGCCACTCAGCCAGCCCAGCAAACAATATTTAAAAAAAAAAAAAAGCAAGGCTTTCTTCTCATTAGAAGTGGCTAGTTTTCCTGAAATCTTTTTTAAAACTATTTATGTTTTTATGTTGTGAAGCAGTGAGGTTCTAATGAAGTTTTACTACATTTGGAAATTCATATTTTTGACACTGTTTTGACAGTATCAAAATAATATGGGCTAGCTGAGTGGAGAATTGGTTAAGAGTTGGCTTGGGAGCGCCAGCTCTGAGCAGCAGGACCCTGGTTCGGATCCCACATTAGGGCCAGTGACGCTGCGCCCTCTATAGCTAAGATGGTGAACAACAGCTCGACCTGGAGCTGGGCTGCCGTGAGCTACTGTGAATGGCTGGCAGCTAGCGTGAGCTACCATGAATCCTGTCCAATGGACGGTGAGTGACTGCCTCACCCGGGAAGAGTGCAATGATAATACCAACATGGGCCAGTGAAGCGACGTCCTCCACAATTAGGCTGAAGAACAAAAGGACAGTAACTTGTCTGTTCCCCTTCCCCAATGCTGTTCCCTTACCCCAATTCCCCAATAAAATCTTTAATAAATAACTATATAAATTCAATACAAAAATCAATTTTTTCCCAGAGTTAAGACTTTGTTTTTTGATACTATGTCAACTAGTCATAGCAAATTAAGATCTGATTTTGAATGCTCCCTCATGGTTTTTTGCCACTTTTATATCAACCTCTGTTATTTGAATATGTTCATGTAATACAAAATAATTTTCTTATCCAAACCAAAATAGGAAATGAAAAATCAAAATAAACCATATGGCATTATGAAGATAAATTATTCCATGATAATATGCTTTAGAATTATAACCTCCAACAGTGTAGACTCTAAAAAGCTGATTTTTCGGGCCAGCTGAGTGGCACATTGGTTAGGGGTTGGCTTGGGATGCCAGCTCTGAGCAGCAGGGCCCGGGTTCGGATGCCACATATGAGGGCCAGTGATGCTGTGCCCTTTACAGCTAAGATGGTTAACAACAGCTCAACCTGGAGCTGGGCTGCCATGAGTCGCCAGCGATGGCCTAGGCTGCAGTGGGGCTGGCTGGTAGTGAGCGTGAGCTTTTGTGAGCTGCCATCCAATGGCTGGGAGCAACTGCCTCACCTGGGAAGAGCGCAATGATCACAATACCAATATGGGCCAGTGAAGCGACGTCCTCCACAAGTAGCCTGAAGAACAAAAGGACAGCAACTTGTCTGTTCCCCTTTCCTGATTCTCCAACGCTGTTCCCCTCCCCGAATTCCCCAATAAAATCTTTAAAAAATAATAATAAAATAAAAAAAGCTGACTTTTCTAAATAAAAATAGCATTAGTTCCTAAGCTGCAATGAAGCTGTTATCATGAAGTCAGAGACTTTGAAAATCTCAATGCCCTTTTGCAAATGATACCTAACTTTTGTTAAGTCAAATATATTCAAACCAGTAACATTATATGATGGTCATAAATGCAAAAGAAATCAGCAAAAACTATAATTATGTTGTATGACTTTAGAAAATTATGCTTATTGGAATCTTCTAGTAGCACTTAGATAATACAATGTAGACCAGGGCTAAAAGGACAATGAAGTAGGAAATATATATATATATATATATATATATATATATATATATATATANAGAGAGAGAGAGAGAGAGAGAGAGAGAGAGAGAGAGAGAGAGAGAGAGAGTCTCATAGACAAATGAAACACCATATTAAAATTCAAATTATCTTGAGGACTACAGGAAAAGTTATTTTTAACTGAAAATATACTTTAACCAAAAAAAAAAACCCTGTCATACACTGACCATATGAATAAACCCACTTTGCCTGTGTGGGAGGTTCAAGGGAAGAAACAGTACAATATTTTAGCTGCCAGTACTGTAAGTCTCAAGAGGATGAAGGCCTAGTTTTCATCCCTTGAAAGAGAAATTTGGCAAAAAAAAAAAAAAAGTTTATTCCTTTTTTTCTCCAAATAAACCAGATATTCCCGAAGTAATGAAGACTCATTTCAAGTTATTACTCTGATTACAAGTTTTATTTACACAGTAATTGTTAATAGTGGTTTTTAGTGAATTTGTTGTATTTACACATTTATATACACATTTATAAAGAAACTGTACAATAATAAAAATGAGAAAAAGAAATACAGCAACTTAGGTCAAACTCAGGAAACAAATACACAAAAGGAAGATTAAATTCAGGCAGGTAGTATAACCTCAATGAAATTACTGCCAAGGCTTACATTCCCTCTATCAGGGCCACCAATATGAAGGAAGTAGTTGCCAGAGTTAAAATGTCATTCTAAAACCTATTAAGACCCTGGGCACTCCCTCAATATTTTATTACACTACTAGTTTCCACTAAGCAAGTTCCTATTGCAGGAGTTAACTTCTGAGGGTTCCACTAGTGGTCCCTAAGCTAGAATGACCCATGGGGTAAAAATATATGGACACCATCTGGTCCCATACTCCTAAAGAGGCAGTCACTACACTAACAAGGTTCTCAGGCTTGTTAGTTTGAAGACAATATACCGCTAACAGAAATAGTGTGCTTAAGTGTTGTTTCAAATCAAACTGCAACATAAAAGCACACTATAAATCTAATTATTAACCAAATAGCATGTTCTATAGATATCACTCATAATATTCAAGTAATTTACTTTAGATTTAAGAATTAAACATATTATAATAAATTTAATGTCAATTTACCAATAATTAATCATTTCTTTATCCACTATACCATCAAAGTTAGACTCATTAGAAAAAAGTTAATTTTATCTTTTTCTTTTACTCTTATTTCCATTAATTAGAAAATTATGCACAGTGTTTTATAAGTCACAGACTTGGCTACATATTAAGATTTCAAATTTCAAACTGGAATTAACAAATTTTGTTTCTAGAGACAGTGAAGGAAATTTAACTAAAAAATGTAAAGTCTTGCCATATAGCATGCTATTTAAGAACTTTCAGAATTCATACTCTTTACTCTTACCAGTGAAAAACCTCATTTATACTCATGGACTTAATCCCAAATCAAGTCTTCAGTCCACTAAAGTGCAAAGAACTTTCCCTCTACCAGTTAGCTTTCTTAAATTATTAGATGAACAATTTTTAGACTAGAAACAGAAAGGCTAAAATTCTTTGAGTGATAGGAATTCCTTAAGGGAAAGAAACAATTCTCCTTCAAAAAGAAACAGACATGATACTGTGGAAAAACACCTAAACAAATGTGAAACAATTTCCCACCAATATTTCCAGTTCCTAGATAATCCAAATTTGCCCCAACCTGTGAATGAAGATGAACAACAACTTCAGTAACTTAAATAATTTACAACCAAAGTTGCTGACTCTTGGTCTGTAATATTTTCAAAAGGTCAGTACTGGAGGTTGACAATATCTATATTAAGGTGTTTATTTCAAATAGTATTTTGGAAGTTAAAGTAGTAGTTAACAATCCTGCTCTGACCTCCAAAGTGCCTTTATGGTAATTGTTAAAAAAGAAAAGATGTAAAAATCTTAAGTATCTCCAAAGCTGTTAAAAAAAAATTATTGCATTACTGTTCACTCCAAATTATGGAGTATAAATTAGCCATTTAACCTTCTTCCTTTGTAAAATGGCTATCTCTACAAAATACTTTTTACTAATACTGTCAATAGGTTACTTATTTCATTTACTTCAGCCATGGAATTAAAAATCCGCAGTTTTCCATGTCTTGATTCTTTCAGATTTCTCCAACATTTTCTTCCATGCTTTTTACATAGGAAATGAAAAACTTTTATCATAAAACATGTTTATATTCCAATTAGTCTGTTAATTTTGAAGATTAGCTTTTCAGAGCAGGACTATTATTCTTGTCTCCTTCTTTAATATCCTTCATTACAGATGCAAAGACCTGGAATTATATAGAGTAAAGATTAATCCTCAAAAAACTACCATGCAGATTAAAGAGGTTTAAATAACTATAGCTTATTACCATGAAAAAGCTTTAGTATACTTAACTCTATCCCAGAAGACTGCCATCTCAAATCCTCTTGTTTGTTTCAACCCAATTTTATGGTATATAATTAGATTCCAGTTTTCATCACTTGTCAAATATTCCTAAATTACTATTTGGTAACAAAACATCTTCTGGACCAATATTCTTACATTTCATTTTCATAAGCAATAAAACTGTGCGCCTATAATGCCTATTGTCTATCATTCATGGAGCAAATGAAGCTATTTTTTATATCACTTAAGTTAGATTGCCAATGTATGCTTCCCTAACAAGACTAAGCATCTAAAAAGCCAGGATCATACATTATATTCTTTCTAGTGCAAATCCTTAGTGCACAGCAGGTGTTTAATACAAATGTTGTCTTATTTGAAATAAAGTAATTATATATTTGCTCTGGCAAATACATGACTACTGTAGGTTGTACTTCACTAAACTTTAGGCTACTACTGAACTTACATAAAAATAAATGCATAGGTTTGGGTAGATAAAAGAGGAGCAATCTGTATTAAACTCTTGCCTTTTCACAGTTAAAAATTATTATTTTTTAATTCAGGCACTAACATTTGAGAAATACTAAATTTTTTTATAAGAAGTCAACTGATTGTTTTAACACATTTATTTGAAGTAGGAAAATGTCACTCTACCTGAGTCCATTTTTTGGTGCTATTCTGCATCTGAATGGCTGCAATACAGCTGAACAGCTTTTCTGATGTGATATCTTCTGGCAATTTAGTTAGAAACTGTGCTATATGAATAAAATCCATCTGTAGGAGAATATCTTCATACAATCGGAGGATCCCTAATCCAGTCCTAAATAAAAATTCCTCTCCATCTCTGCAAAATACATCCCAGACTCGACAGGCAAGATCAAGTGGTAGTGATTTGCTATATAAAGTGAAGATCCTAAAATTAGGGGGAAAAAAGAGTCATTGAAATTTTTCATTCATTCATTCATTCACTCATTAAGCATCTATATATAAATAATACTTAATTAGGGATAAAAAGGCAAACAAGGTATGGCTCTTTCCTTCAAAGAGCTTGAATAGTAGGAAATTAAGTAATAAGTAACGTAATTATGTGAACTTACTACCTTACGTAGACATATGGCCTAATACAAACTAGAGTGGCAGAAAACCTAGTGCTTAAGGGTATGGCTCTGAAACCAGAATGCCTGAGCTTGAATCTTAGATTTGCAACTTATTAGTTGTGTGATCTTGAGCGAGATATTTATCCTTGTTTCCATCAATTTCCTCAGTAGTAAACAAAAGATAATACTACCTACGTCTCAGGATTGTTTTGAAAATTAACATTTAAAGTGTTTAGAACAGTGCCTGTACATAAGAAATGCTCAATAAAAGTTATTATTGTTGTATGAGAAACCCAAGTATCATCTTTTAGTAACCTAAATACAAAATTGTAAAGTCTTACTTCTCTCTTTTCTTCTTCCAGAAATACCAAGGGTTTTGTTTTGTTTTGTTTTTTCCTTAACCAAACTTTACTTACTACTTTTTTTGGAGCATGTATACACTCCAACAGAATCACCAAAATGGTTTTTCCCATCCTTTCTGACAATGTCTGATCATATAATTCATTATCCAGTGGTGCTTCAGGGTGGCATTCTGGTTGGGGAAGCAGGGAGAATAGGTGCTAGAGAACTTAAAGTTGCCTTGGCAAAGAAAGTACACATTTTTTACATGGCATTTGTTTATTTGAGGTTAGGGGTGATGAAACTTCAGAAAGGGAACCGAAAACTCTCTCCGCCCCCACACAAAATGAATGCCCTTTAGCACCGCCACTTATTTATTCCTGTTTTCTTGAACAATCGATTTGGTTTGTATATAATAAGTTCAACAGAAGCAGTGAAAGAAAAATACATGTCTACTTCTTAAATTATAAACACATATTTAACTATATAACAGAAAGAATACTCCTAGTGGCACAGAGAATACTAACTCACTATTCAAACAGAAAGGGTACCAGCAGTGCCTTGGCAGTTTCTGGTACACAGTACTCCCTCATTACTGGTTTCATTGTGCTCCTGTATTAATTGTGATCCTGATTTGCCTCACGTTCACATTATGCAAGACTAACAATTGAGTTGTTTTTTTCCCCCCCTTCTTTACAGATTTATTATTTGATTTTAGTCTTCTGGGTCCCATGATATAAAACCCTTCTTTTCCCTATTACCTTGGGTCCTTCCCACAGGAACTCCAATATTCCTGGTGGGAATGGAAGAGAATACACTGAAAAATAACTTCGTTTTTTAAAAAGCCTACATAAAAGAAGCCCCAACCAAATGGGAAGATATCATATTTGACCAATATCACTATTTTTTTTCTATATTAAAACAATATTATTTACATGAAACCCAATGATTTTAAATGATTAGAATTTAAGGTTTAACATTTCATTTGTACTTTTAATAATCTAAGATCAATTGCTCCAACTCCTTGGCAAAATTCACCCCCACATTCTATAATCAACTGCCTACTGCTCACCAGAGTCTGAGGCAAACCCTCCAAGTTAAAACAGAAGAGTTGGAATTGTAAATTTGAAAAAGACATTAGCACCTAAATAAGGCATCATTCCTGTCAGAAAGCTGAAAAAAGACTTGAAAAAAACAAAACTTTCGGTTAAAAAAAACACCATTATACCTATCATAAGCCCTTGTGTGTTAAGTAAAATAAAGGAAATCAACTCTTTTTGAAAGCTTAGTATGTACTAGACATTGAATGACATATTCCATAAAAGCATCCTCACTACAAATCAAGATATACATATTATCATTCCCATTTTACAAATAAGAAATTAAAACATAAACTGAGGGATTCTGATTTCAACTCCCGAGTCCTTGTTTTAATCAAATGCCTCTCCACAAAAAGGTGAGAGTTTCTCTATTTGTAAGAGAAGAGTTTTTTCTATGTATGATCCCATGCGGGAGATTTACTAGTTCCTAAAACACACAAAAAGTTATACTTTGTTTCCTTTAGTTATTTTATGTATGTTATGACTTACCAGTCTATCAAGTATATGTCTGGTGTAAGACTGTATGATTTGAAATGAAGAAATAGTTTGGAGAGATTTTCTTCAAAAAATACTTCAAATGTTGCAAAATATTTCAACATCTAAAGAGAAAATATCAATAAAATTATTAAACAGCATGCTCTAAAAATAGAGAAATTAAATCCTTAATCATAAATTAACAAAATCTTGCTTTGCACCTCTTTGAATCTTTTCATCAAGCTTTAATAAAACTATAATTCAATGAAAAGTTTATTTTAGATCAGATTATTTTAGTCTTCTATTGCTTTCACTCTAAAGGGGCATTCAGACTACTGAAGCTGACAGTCAAAGGAACACCTGATTCATTCCCAAAGTCCATACCATGCTGTGATCCACACGGAAGAAGGCCAGCTGGCATGGCTTATTGAGGAGATTTGCAAAGGCAATGAAGGCGTCTGACTCCTCCAGATTGAGAATGAGAACTGCTGCTATAAAGGACATCCCTTGGACCTTCAAAGGGAAAAAAAATTAGATCAAAATGTGCTTGTAATAATTCTATAGTTTATTTTATTGTATTCCCGAAAAATTACAAAGTGACATTACAAGGTAAAATTAACCAAGATTTTTTCCTCAACAAAGGTAAATACAAAGAACTCAATAATTATGAAATCTCCTTAATTTTAAATTTCTTGATCATGTGGTATGGTTTAAAAAGCATTAGGAAAAATTTTGGAAAAAAGCAAAACGCTTTTACTTGCTACAAAACCCATCTCAGTGTATTACTCAGTTTTCATTTTCTCTATCTAAAGTCTTTCAAAGTAGAGTACAGAATCACAAAGCTTAACGAAAATCCGGTGATTGTCTTCATTGTTATAACACATCTGTCTGAGGCAGAAAGTGAGGAATTAAGAATAAAAGATTTCTGGGCCGGCCGAGTGGCACATTGGTTAAGAGCTGGCGTGGGACGCCAGCTCTGAGCAGCAGGGCCCCGGTTCAGATCCCACATGAGGGCGAGTGACGCTGTGACCTCTACAACTAAGATTGTGAACAGCTCGATCTGGAGCTGGGCTGCCGTGAGGCACCGGCGTGGGCTGCAGTGGGCTGCCATGAGCTACCATGAGCGGCCAGCAGCCGACGTGAGCTGCCATGAGTCGCCGTGAGCTGCTGTCCAATGGCTGGCGAGCGACTGCCTCACCGGGGAAGAGCGCAATAATAATACCAACATGGGCCAGTGAAGTGATGTCCTCCACAACTAGACTGAAGAAAAAGGACAGCAACTTGTCTGTTCCCCTTCCCTGATTCCCCAACGCTGTTCCCCACCCCCTATTTCCCAATAAAATCTTACAAAATAAATAAATAAAAGATTTCTATGAGAAGTGAAGTGCTGTTGAAATTCCAAGAAAGACGAGGTTGTAGAGGTTGAGATGGTTTAAGGCTGGATTCCTGGAAGAGCAGGAGGAAGAAACAAGGAAAAACCATTCCAAGATGGGAAAGATGTATGAGTAAAGACACATAGAACCACCCCAGTTGGAGTACAAGATTTATAATGGAATGGGAGATTATAATGGAATTATAATTTATAATGGGAATAATGGGAGAAATTAGAAAAGGTGGGATGTATTTACAAATTGTGAAAGGCCTTGAGTAAAAGGCTAAGCTACATATACAGGCTTGCTCGAGAGCTATGGGAAGCTGTTATACATTTCTGAGCAGATAAGTCATATGGAACAGAAATTGTAAAAAATATTCATTCTTTCATTTAAAAAAGTTTATCAAGCTGCTACTTCTGGTAGAAATTTGTATAATAGACTTACACAGAGACACCGTTAAGAATATTTGCGATGATACCTGTTTCGTTCTACTTTCTCAGGACCTTTAAACTCTTCAGTGCACTTCAATCTGGAATCCCACTCTGTTACTACTCAATCTTGAAACTTCTCTTACCAGATTGACTAATGATATTTATCATAAAACCCAAGGGACACTTTCCTACCCGCTTAGCAGAATTCCTTTAGCTTCTGTGACCCAATATTTCTTTGTTCTCTTCCTACTTCTCCGGCTTCTTCTGAGTACTCTTAGCAACTCTACAGTAATTGCCTATTTGGTTTTCTAGAATATATTTCTATGAGAACAGAGCCTGTGGTAGGCAGAACAATTTACTCATGAAGATATCCACATCCTGATCCTGGAGCCTGCGAAAATGTTACCAACCATGGCAAAAGGGGCTCTGCAAACGTGATTAAATTAAAAGTCTTGCAATGGGGAGATTATCCTGGATTAGGTGCGTGGGCCCAATGTAATCATATTGAGGGTCCCTAAAAGTGAAAGAGGGAGGCAGGAGAGTCAATAGACATTTGAGAATGCTACATTATTGACTTTGAAGCACCAAAAAATGTAGGCAGCCTCTGGAAGCTAAAAAGGGCAAGCAAATGGATTCACTTGTAGAGTCCTGCTCTCTTCTGGAGTAGGAACACAGCCCTACCAATACTTTGACTAGAGACTAGTAAAATCTATTTTGGACACTGACCTCCAAAGCTGTCAGATATTGAATTTGTGTTGCTTAATGCCATTCAATTTGTGGTCATTTGCTTTGGCAACAATAGGAAACTACTAATACAGAGACAAAACCATGTCTGTATGTTTACAATTGTAGTCTTCTTTTTTTAAGTTTGAGTTTTTATTTTTATTATTAATCTTTTGGGGGGACAAAGGGGGAGAACAGGGTGTTTTTCCAGGACCCATCAGCTCCAAGTAAAGTAGTTGTTTCAATCCACTTATGGAGGGCGCAACTCAGTGGTCCATGTGGGGCTCAAACCAGCAACCTTGGTGTTATGAGCACTGTGCTCTAACCAACTGTAGGCCACCCCTACAATTGTATTCTTAATACCACAATATGTGCTGAATGTATGCAAGGGGCAAATTGGTAAACATCTGTAATAGAAGGGTAGCCAAACAAATAGAAGGGATTAATAATATATTTAATTGAGGGAATTCTGGTCAAGATGACGGAGTAAGTAAGTGCTGTGCTTGCCTCCTCTCACAACCACAGCAAAGTTACAACTAAACTATAGAACAACCATCATTGAGAACTGCCTGAACTCTAGCTGGACCAAAGTCCTACAACTAAGAACATACAAAAGAAGTCACCTTGAGACTGGTAGGAATGAGGAGATGTGGACTGGGCTGGACTCACACCCGCGTGTGCCTTTAAAAATTGTGAGTATCTCGGCTGTGGAGATCCCCCCTGGAGAATAAGGAGTCCCAGTGCCACACCCAGCTCCCCACCCCAGGGTTCCAGTGCAGAGGAGAGATGTCGCCATAACTTCTTGCTGTGAAAATCAGCAGAGATTATGCTCAGTGAGACGAGGGTGGCCAGCGTTCCTGGCGCTCCTCTTAAAGGGCTTACACACGGACTTATTCACTGACGGATTCGTTGAGCTCCAGCGCTGGGGCACCGGGTCAAAAGGCGCAAGGACATAAGGGGAGGAACTGAGTTGTCTGGTTTCAGGGAGACGACTGGGGAGGCAGCTTTCTCCCAGTCAAAGTGCCAGCAGAAGCCACAGTTCCTTTGCTGAGCCCTCCCCATTCTTGAAGTGCAGGCACACTTGGTAACCATATCTGAATCTCCATCAATCTGGCTAACACCCATCCTCTGACCAGCCTTAGGTGATTTCCTGACACCCTGTCCCACCCAACTTGCAGACCCACCCAAGCCGCTCTCAGTGACTTTTCCATATGAACAGCCTGTCTTGGCTCATGCTGCGGACTTTACCAAAATTTCTCAAAGGTTCACAAAACCCAAAGAAGCAGCAACTGGCCACCATGTGTCCTGTACCTCTTGCTGAGCAGCCCCAAGCATGGCACTAGTGGCAAACAGCCTTGGTTCATGGCTTGGCATCTTGATGCACCTTGAAGCCCTGGGCAGGTGGCAGCCATCTGCAGATTGCTTTGTGGCTCATCCCAGGTGGCCCTGGGCAGGGCACAGATTGAGGCTGAACTTGGTCTGCAGTGGGGCCCTTCCTAAGAGACCCTGGGGCCGCCACACTGGGTGGCCAGCTTCGGACTGAGCCAGAGCACCACCCAGCCATCTCCAAGAATGAAACATCCAAAGGGAAGACTGGGCAGGCACCAGGGCCCCCCTAAAGTGAACCCTGCTCTGTAGAGTCACTCCCTGCATAACAGCTCCTCCACTGTAGTCATGGCCAGTCCTCACAACAATCAGCCCGAGGAGCAAACCCTCTCATTGATGTGCAAACAACAACCAAGGCTCAATTACAACAGGAGGGCACACAAGGGACACACCTGGTGCACCCAGCTCAGGTGACCAGGGAGACTATGCCACTGGGCCCCACAGGACACCTACTACATAAGTCCACTCTACTAAGACAAGGAGACACAGCAGCTCTACTTAATACACAGAAACAAACACAGGGAGGCAACCAAAATGAGGAGACAAAGAAACATGTCCCAAATGAAAGGACAGAACAAAACTCCAGCAAAAGAACTAAACAAAATGGAGACAAGCAATCTACCAGACGCAGAGTTCAAAACACTGGTTATAAGGATCTTCAATGATCTCAGGGAGAACTTCAACAAAGAGATAAAAAAACATGAAGATGGAGGGAGAAAACATAAAAAATGAAGAATACAATAACTGAAATGAAGAATACATTAGAGGAAATCAACGGATTAGATGGAGCAGAGGATCAAATCAGCAATTTAGAAGGTAGCAAAGAACACCAATTCAGAACAGCAAAAAGAAAGAAAAAATCTAAGAAAATGAGGACAGTTTAAGAGGCCTCTGGAACAACACCAAGCATACCAACATTCAGATCATAGGGATACCAGAAGGAGAAGAGAGAGAACAAGGAACTGGAAACCTATTTGAAGAAATACTGATGGAAAACTTCACTAATGCGGCAAAGGAAATACAAGCCCAGGAAGTACACAGAGTCCCAAACAAGATGAACCCAAAGAGGCCCACACCAAGACACATTATAATTAAAATGCCAAAGGTTAAAGACAAAGAGAATCTTAAAAGCAGCAGGAGAAAAGCAGTTAGTTACCTACAAGGGAGCTCCCATAAGACTGTTAACTGATTTCTCAACAGAAACTTTGCAGGCAAAAAGGGACTGGCATGAAATATTCGAAGTGATAAAAAACAAGGACATACAACCAAGATTACTCTAGCCAGCAAAACTATCATTGAAAATTGAAGGAGAGAGAAGAACTTCCCAGACAAGAAAAATCTAAAGGAGTTCATCACCACCAAGCCAATATTACAAGAAATGTTAAGGGGATTTATTTAAGAAGAATAAAAGAACAAAAATATGAATAATAAAATGGCAATAACTATCTATCTCTCTAAATGAAAATGGATTAAATGCTCCAATCAAAAGATAGGGTGGTTCAATGGATAAGAAAACAAGACCCTTTCATATGCTGCTTACAGGAGACTCACTTCCGATCAAAAGACACACACGGACTGAAAGTAAAGGGATGAAAAAATATATTTCATGAAAATGGAAATGAAAAAAAAGACCCAGAAATCCCATTACTGGGTATTTATCTGAAGAAACCCAAAATGCTACTTCATGGGGACATGTGTATCCATATGTTCATTGCAGCACTGTTTACAATGACCAGGATGTGAAGGCAGCCTGGGTGTCCACTGATGGATGAATGAATAAAGAGGAGGCGGTACATATATACAATGGAATATTGCTCAGCCATGGAAGGGGATGGTCCTTGCCACCTGTGGCGGCATGAATGGACCCGGGAGGGTACTGTGCTGAGTGGAGTATGTCACACATACCAGAGCAATGTGATTTCACTTATATGTGGAATCTAAAGAACAAAATTAACAAACTCATACATACAGAGAATATGTTGATGGTTGCCAGCTAGGAGGGGGGTTGGGGAGTGGGTGAAAAAGGGTTAGAAATTAAAAAGTACAAACTGCTTGTTACAAAGTAGTCATGGGGATGTAGGATATAGTATAAGAAATGTAGTCAATAATATTGTAATAACTATGTATGGTGTCAGATGTGTACTAGATTTATTGAGGTAATAGATGGGAGGGGGTTGGGAGCAGGGTGAAAAAGCTGAAGGGATTAAGAAGTACAAATTGAGGCTGCGAGTGGCGCGTTGGTTAATAGTTGGCTTGAGACACTAGCTCTGGGCAGTAGGGCCCCGGTTCGGATCCCACATGGGGACCAGTGACACTGTGCCTTCTACAACTAAGATGGTGAACAACAGCTCAACTTGGAGCTGGGCTGCCGTGAGTCGCTGGCGACGGCGTAGGCTGCAGCCCCTGCTGCAGTAGGCTGCCATGAGCCTCCATGAGTGGCCATCCAACGGCCAGCGAGCAACTGCTTCACCCAGGAAGAGTGCAATGATAATACCAACATGGGCCAATGAAACGACGTCCTCCACAACTAGACTGAAGAACAAAAGGACGGCAACTTGTCGGTCCTCCTTCCCCGATTCCCCAACGTTGTTCCCCTCCCCCAATTCCCCAATAAAATCTAAAAAAAAACCAAAAAAGTACAAATTGGTACTTACAAAATAATCATAGGGATGTAAAGTAAAGCATAGGGAATATAGTCAATAATATGGTAATAACTATGCATATTCCCAGATGGGTACTAGACTTGTCAGGGGGATCACTTCTTAAATTATGTAAGTGTCTAACCACAATGCTGTACACCTAAAATATAATACTCAATGTCAACCGTAATTGAAAAATTAAAACCAGGTGGCGGGGGAAGGTGAAGGGTAATAACAGGTTCAAATTTCCAGGTATAAAACAAATAAGTCATGGGGATGTAATATAAGCATAGGAACATAGTCAACAATATTGATAGTGTGGTATGGTGTCTGACGGTTGCTAGATTTATCATGGTGGTCACTTCTTCCGGTATATAAATGTTGAATAGCTATTGTGTACATCTGAAACTAATATAATATTATATATTAGCTATATTTTTATAAAAAGTCTTTTAAAACTAAATTCAAAAATATATTTAATTGAAGATGCTGTTTATTATAACAAATATTTTACAGATAACTAAAAAAAGAATTGCTACCAATTAAAAAAATTACAATGCTTCCTTAGAATTTTTACTTTATGCATATTCACAGCTATTAAAGTTCATTTAGATTTACCATATATCACTCTTTTGAAAAGAATATGAAAAGAATATAAGTAAAGCTATTTCTACAATATCTTTTGAGTGCACTTTCTATGAATATTCTGCAGTATTAGTCAACTTGTAGTGTGATGAACTGACATATCATTTATGTAGTATTTCTGGAAAAAAATGTATAACCTAAATCTAATCATGAGAAAATGATCAGAAAAATACTACTAAAATGTATTAAAAAGGGTCACTGTGAAAACATCAGGCTTGACTCTTTAAAAATGTCACTGTCATGACCACAGAAAAAACTAAATTAAAGGAGACTAAGGACATATGACAACTAAATGCCACATGTAACTCTTGCTGGATCCCAGAAGAGGGAATGGGGTGGAGCTACTGCAACTTTTCTGTTTGAAGTTCTTCAAAATAAAATCTTGAGAAACAAACAAAAAACCCACAAAGGATAAAAAAAACCTTACAAGGTGTGTACAAGGTGTGATCATAAAAGACGGTGAATGTTTAAATTAAAAAAAATTTATTACAGTAAAAGACACATTGACGTTAATCCCCCTCAAAATACTCCCCCTTGCTTCAAACACGCTTATCCCATCGTTCTTGCTACTTTCTGAAGCAGTTCTGGAAGGCTTCTTTCCTGTGTATTTAGTTGCGTTGTTGTGGCTACCTCGATGTCCTGAAGCGATTCAAAACGTTTGCCTTTCATGGTCATTTTGACTTGAGGAAGTGCCAGAATTCCCATGGTGCCAGAGCCAGTGAGTAAGATGGATGAGGACACACTGTCATGTTTTTATTTGAGAGAAATTGCCGTACCAGAAGCGATGTGTGAGACACAGTGTTGTGATCAAAACATACGATGAATGCTACTGCCAAGTGCCGTCCAACAGATCTTCAATACGGGAAGAGTGGCATCAAACCTTAGTAACAGTGTGTGACAAGTTTCAACTACTTTGGTGCAGTCAGTTGGGTGTGAGCTATGGTTGACAGAAGATGTGTTTTATTTATTTTATTTTTTTAGCTGAGCCATCCTGCTACCTGTTGGCAGCTCAGCGGCAACTCAGCTCAGGCCGGGACTCGAACCGCTGTTGCTCAGAGCTCCCACTCTTGAGCAAGCTCTTAACCAATTGAGCCACTTGGCCAGCCCTGAGAGAAGGTGTGTTTTATTTTATTTATTTATTTATTTATTTATTTATTTTAAAATATTTTTATTGGGGAATTGGGGGGATGGGAACAGTGCTGGGGAATTGGGGGAAGGGGAACAGACAAGTTGCTGTCCTTTTGTTCTTAAGTCTAGTTGTGGAGGACGTTGCTTCACTGGCCCAAGTTGGCACCATCATTGCGCTCTTCCCGGGCGAGGCAGATCAGTTGCCAGCTTCTGGACGGCCGCTCACGGTGGCTGCTGGCCACTCACGCTGGCTGCTGGCTACACACGGCAGCCCAGCTCCAGGTTGAGCTGTTGTTCAGCATCTTAGCTGTGGAGGGCAGTGTCACTGGCCCTCATATGTGGGATCCGAACCGGGGCCCTCTGGCGTCCCAAGCCAGCTCTTCACCAATGCGCCACTCAGCCGGCCCAGGAAGGTGTGTTTTAAAGTGTGCTATAAATCATCCTTCATCATGACAATGCTCCGTGTCACACATCACTTCTGGTATACGCTAATTTCTGTCAAATACATTATGGTGTGCCCTCATCCACCTTATTCACTGATCTGGCACCATGCAACTTCTAGCTCTTCTCAGAAGTCAAAATGATTCAGGACATCGGGGCAGCCATGGCAGCGTAACTAAAGACACTCATGAAAGAAGATCTCCAGAACTGCTTCAGAAAGTGGCAAGAACGATCGGTAAGTGTGTTTGAAATGAAGGGGAGTATTCTGAGGGGAATTAATGACAATGTGTCTTTTACTGTAATGAATTTTTAAAATTTAAACATTCACCGTATTGTTTGATCACACCTCGTATAAACCACCCAGTTTACGCACCTACTTTCTGTCACTTTTTCTTTCTCCCCCATGCCAGGCTAGTACTTTGGAATAGGTTATCTACTCAGATTCCCCATTCTTTATTATCCTTGCAGACACACACAAATCTTATTTCAGGGATTTTACTGATAATCATGACAGAGAAAGAGAGCTACACTGAAAAATAAATGTGGGAAAGTTATAAAGCTTACAAACTTGTTACGGTAATATCTGAGCCCTGGTCTACAGTTCCTGACTCCCCTGAGATACTGGGAAATTTTGTTTGTCTTGTTACTACCATTTTTATGATATACCCACCTTAGAACCCCACCATAGAGCAGGTCCAGTTCACTGTATGTGCCAGCAGATATAATCCAGGCAAAACAATAGCCACCTACACCTTCTTGCTTCAAAGCAGAAAGCTTGTATCAGAGGACCTAAACAGACACTCAATACTCAAGTGTTTTACTCTTCTCAGAAGTAATCTACAACCATTCCCTCATGGTGAAAAACTAATTCAATTCAACAATCTAAACAATCGTGGCCTTAAACTGGTATAGGTGTACCCTAGAGATACATAAAGATTTCCCAAAGAGTACACTGTACATTGTCATGGATTATTTCAGAGCAATCCATTCACAGATCCACAATTTACAAGTTTTCTTTTCTAAACATGATCTGCCTGAGAATGTCACTACATTCACACCGCAAGTGAAAGCCACAGTCCTCACCCTTTACAAAATATACTAATGGTGAATTTCTCTGAGGCATGAAATGTGAAACAAAAGGGTAATTCTAAATATTCTTTGGGGAAAGTCTCTTGCTTCCCTGTCATATATATGAATAGGAATATGAATTCCATTATATAGAATAGAGATGAGTAATAACAATTTTTACTTAGTGTCCTCACCTCTTTCATATCACACCTTTTCTCAAAAAATGCATAGCCCTTGAGGGCGAGTCCCAGGAGAATAAAGAAAAATAACAGTACAGATTGGTGACCTTGGTTCTTTTAATTATAACTGGAATGTGAACTATTATCATATTTTTTCAAGATGTACTCAATAAATTCCACAGATAAAACTTGTGCATTTATTTATGGCTTTGGCATGTGCTATTCATTAATACAGTTAAAAACCAATTTTGTCAAATTACATCATGAAATATGTATTCCAAAGTTTATATTATTCCTATCTCATCTTATAAAATAAGTCTGATTTGGCTGACTGGCTTGCCAATAAGGCTTAACATTACCAGTCAAAACCTAACTGGTTATACTGTGGTGATTTCACATAAATTCAAAGAGTTAATAAATGTGTATTCTGTAAAATATTAATGAAGAGCTTGTTTATATTTTTCTTTAAATGGATAATGATATATCAAATCATTAGTGTTTAAATTCCACTGGTTACGCTTTTTAAAAGAGATATGAGTTTTATTTTAAAATATCAATATTTCATAAATGCTAAAAATTAAACCCTTTACAATTAAACTCATGGTGAGAAAATTTTAATGTCAACTTGAAATGTGAAGAGGTTACATAATGTTTTTACAATTCTATTATAGAATACATGAGCAACCTGGCCTATCCCCAAATCTGGCACTTTCCCCCATTACTATGCCATGCATTTTCCATAGCACTTATCACCTTTTAATAGAAGATATGATTCATTTGTTTGTTGTTTATTGTTTGTCTCCTCCTTCTAAACCATAAGCGTCTTTTATTCAGTGAGGTTATCTCAAGTACCTAGAACAATGCCTGGCATATAGCAATAAGCATGCAGTAAGTATTTGTTGAGCAGATGAGTAAATGAACAAATATACAAATAAACATGTAACAAAACAGAGTAAGTTGTACCAGGTAGCCACCCTATGGTGCAGTCTCAAAAATTCTTCTATTTTAAGACAAAGGTGAGAAGATGGTTTTATGACTTCTGGTTAAACATGGCAAATTGAACACTCACATTTTTCTTTGTTCCCTCCCAAATCTAACTAAAATGACAGTAAAGAAAAAAATAAATATTAACCTAGGAGGACAAAGAAAATAAAAAATATATAAACAGTAGATAACATTTTAGAAATTTTAATTTAACTAAACAGAGAATATTAAAACTAAAATATCTGCAGAGGAAAAAGCCAATAAGCAGCAAGCCAATTTAGCCACAAAATCTGGAAGGCTCATGAACTGAAGTCATCAGGTACCTCTGAAATTGAAAGGTAGGGCTAAAACTAGGATCAGTTGAAAATCTGTAAAAGGCACAAATCCCCTGACTGATCTAATAGAGACAGGTGCCTATCCTTCCTTCAACCTGGCAGTTTATTTGAAGTTTATCTCTGGAGGTACAGTCAGGAAAAGGAAGGTTAGGGAGAAGGAGATGAGGCACCACACCTACAGCAGTGGCAATAAAAGTTTACAAATCCCAAGTTGCTCTCCTAGAAAGCTGGCAGCCAGTTTCATAAGCCTCTGGTAGGAGATGGAAAGATGACGTTCTGGCTTGGTAAGTTGATAGGTCCAAGGAAAAAAGACACAGAGATCCACACATTTGGGAGCTAACACAATATAATATACTTAGATAGATTAAATGTTTACATTAAAAAAACAGATTGGGGCCGGCCGAGTGGCTCAGTTAGTTAAGAGTGCAAGATCTGAGCAACAGGTCGCCGGTTCTATTCCCGCATGGGCCAGTGACACTGTGCCCGAGCTGAGCTGCCAATAGGTGGCAGGATGGTTCAGCTGGTGAGAGCATGTGTTCCTAACAACAAGGTTACCAGCTGGACTCCCACATGGGATGGTGGGCTACGTCCACCTGCAACTAAGATTGAACATGGCACCTTGAGCTGAGCGGCCCCAAGCTGCCGATGGACGGCCAGATGGCGACTGGACTTGGAGCTGAGCTAGCTGTGTCCTTCACAACTAAGACTGAAGGACAACAACTTGGTTGTTCCCCTTCCCCAATTCCCCAATAAAAATCTTAAAAAAAACCAAAGCAAAAAATCTTAAAAAAAAAAAAATACTTACATAACCAACATCAGGTCTGTAACATGTATATGCCCCTAAGATACTGTGTAAGACATCATGATATGGGCCACCCTTAGGAGAAAAAAACAAAATGTCAAACTACACAAATAATTGTCTCTAAGTTAATTCTCAAATAACATGTTAATAAACTTTATCATTTCTTAAGTGACTAGTTTTAGTTAATATATTTAATCACTGTCAGAAACATTCTCAATGCACTCTGCCAAAATGTTTTCTAAACAATTAATAAAAAAAAAACCTGAATCCTGAACAATAAAAAAGTCAAACAAACTCACTTGAGGGATACAAGCTATGTAGTGTATGTACAATTTCAAAGACTTCTAGATTTTGGGACAATAAGATTACGATGAAACCAGATTGTTTAATTTTATATAGTACAATTTCAGCAAAAAAAACAACCCATCAAGCTACACTAAATTAAGATTAATTACTTTAATCTTAATGGTAAAAAATTTTATCTCATCAATCTAAAGATAGAGGAATTCGATGTGTAAAGATTTGAGTCAAATATAAAGTACATATAAAATGTAATCATTTCTTATAAAGTATAAGCAACTTCATAGCAGCCTCTGCACAAAAACACCATGCTTTTTCCTATTTAGTAATTCTGAAAAAAGTTTAAGTTTTGGGACAAATTTCTTTATATTTTAACAATTTACTAGGCAAAAGTGTTAAAATTCAAATATCTTACAGAATAAAAAGTAAAACAAAGAAATTCACCTTAATGAAAATTCATCTAGTACCTACTACATAAAAGGTACTATGTGCTATGCTAACTGCAATGCATTCAATCAGTAGAAAAAAATAATAAAAATTCCTTTCAATTTTTTCTACTAGTGTTACACATTTTATGTCAAGTTCCCCAATTTTTATAGTTTTGCCTTTTTAAAAAATAGTAGCTATGAATTTAGAGAATTTGTTCCCTTGGATTAAAAAAAAATAGTTAAAAACTAGTTAGAAACTCCCACCTTCTGAAATATGTAGAGAGATGGAAATGTACGGGATATGTCCAACTTAATTAATTCCAGACTGGCCTCCCGATCAGCAACAGATACACCTGTATTTGCCAGGTAGATAAAATTAAAGTGATTACTTGGCTATTCCCAGTTCAATCTTGTAAACAGAGTAATCATATAGCATATATGTTACTTAAGGAAAGTAAAAGCTGAATAATCAAGAAGTTTAAAGAAATATACATAGCTTTTGCTGGAACTATTAGAGCCTCTTAGATGAAGAAAATATCTATACATTTATCAGAAATTTATATGGTGAAAGATTTCCACTTCCAGGTTTTATAGAAGGTAGAGGGTACAAAGCAGGGATGTTTTTATAGAGGGTAGGTATACTATCGCTCTCACAATAACTAGGAAAAAACAAATACATTTCAAATATTACATGGTTTTTATTTATTTTTTTAAGCTGAGCCATCCTGCCACCTGTTGGCAGCTCAGCGGCAGCTCAGCTCAGGCTGGGAATCGAATTGGCGACCCTGTTGCTCAGAGCTTGCACTCTTGAGCGAGCTCTTAACCAACTGAGCCACTCGACCGGCCCCTCAAATATTACATGTTTTTTTTTTTAAAGATTTTTTATTGGGGAATTGGGGGGATGGGAACAGTGCTGGGGAATTGGGGGAAAGGGAATAGACAAGTTGCTGTCGTTTTGTTCTTTAGTCTAGTTGTGGAGGACGTTGCTTCACTGGCCCAAGTTGGCACCATCATTGCGCTCTTCCCGGGCGAGGCAGATCAGTCGCCGGCTTCTGGACAGCCGCTCACTGCGGCTGCTGGCCGCTCACGCTGGCTGCTGGCTACATACGATAGCCCATGGCAACCCACTGCCACAGGGGCTGCAGCCTACGCCATAGCTGGCGACTCACAGCAGCCCAGCTCCTGGTTGAGCTGTTGTTCAGCATCTTAGCTGTGGAGGGCAGTGTCACTGGCCCTCATATGTGGGATCCGAACCAGGGCCCTCTGGCATCCCAAGCCAGTTCTTAACCATCGCGCCACTTGGCTGGCCCTTACATGGTTTTTAAAAAGGCGTAAGAGAGCTGTGTACGCAGAGAGGTTGAGAATTTAAATCTCAGGAAGAGAAGAGCCCTTCCTAGGTGAGTGATACCAGTGGCCATTTTTCTTCCTAGGGGCACCTGCCAAGTCTGGGCCTGGACTCAGGATTCAGCGTGTCATAAACAAAGGTACTCTGCTTAGGGAAAGAGAAACCAAGAAAACTTTTCATGGCCAAAGAAGACCGATGTGATAGATAAAGCCTGACGGTGTATCTGGTTTTCCCCTATGGGACTTTTGCTGAGTGCTACTACAGTGCAGAAAGCCAGGCTGAAAAGACAAATTGAAATCACCCAAAATCACATGGTCCTTGGGAGAGAGTCTCATAGAGGAAGGAGCCTGTAATCAAAATAGGACAGTTCTTCTCATCAAGAAATTTGAAACTCGAGGTGAACTAAGTCTATCTAAAGCTGCAACCTTGCTCCAACCTAGCTCGGTTACTGACTGAACTGAGGTGATGACCCACCTGCTTAACAAAAGAACATGCTTCCTTTGCAGGGGAAACATCAGATTCAGCTTATACATACTTTATATATACAACTGATACACAATTAAAAATTTTAAGATGTGCAAAGAAGCAAGAAAATATAACTTCTAATCAAGGGGAGAAATAGCTAATCCAGTACTGAAATTAACAAACAAGAGCATTAATTGTTATATGTTAAATAAATCAGGGGAAAAGATGGGAAGAAATGTATGGAATGGAAAGATGAAGAATTTCCACAAAGAAATAGACTCTGCTGGGCCGGCCGAGTGGTGTGCTGGTTAAAAGTTGGCTTGGGATGCCAGCTCCGAGCAGCAGGGCCCCAGTTCGGATTCCACATTAGGGCCAGTGACACTGCGCCTTCTATAGCTAAGATGGTGAACAACAGCTCGACCTGGAGCTGGGCTGCCATGAGTCAACGGTGATGGCGTAGGCTGCAGCCCCTGCTGAAGTGGGCTGCCATAAGCTACGGTGAGTGGCTGGCAGCCAGCGTGAGCGGCCAGCAGCTGGCATGAGCTGCCAAGAATTGCCGTTGAGTGGCTGTCCAGTGGCCTGCGACCAATCTGCCTCACCCAGGAAGAGCACAATGATAATACCAACATGGGCCAGTGAAGTAACGTCCTCCACAACTGGACTGAAGAACAAAAGGACAACAACTTGTCTGTTCCCCTCCCCTAATTCCTCAATAAAATCTTAAAAAAAAACTATTGCTTCTGATTGGAACAATTCATTTACATTCAATTAATTTCTACTAAAGTATAATTTATACCACTTAATCATGACAAAATATCTCAGAAGCAAATCCTTATAATTTTAATTCTTATATTTTCAATACTTCATAAAAATGAGTTTAAAAAGAATGATGAAACAGCTACATCTTCATCTTCCTTATACCTTTAGTTTCCCACAAATGCCTCACATAGCAAAAAGGTCTCAGGATGATGCTTACATGAGCCCTTCTCAAAATCAAGCCTTCTCTCTAACCCTGTTTAGTCAATTTCCCCCACTCTACTGTTTACTTTTCTATAACAAAAAAAAAGAGTATTCAAGGAATTTAAGAGTTGTTTACATACTCATAGAAAACCACTACAAGATGTGCACCATTTCTCTAACCCATGCCATATTCATCTTTAGAGTTTCACTTACAGGCAAGGGAAGAGTGCTTGCTTTCTATGAAGTAGAACAAACTTACAAAGAAAAGTGACTGGCAGACAAACAGCTTCCTACTTCATTATTCAAAGACAAGAGATGGTTGAAGAAATTTACCTAATTTCAAAAACTCTGATAATAGAAAAGAAAAAAAAAACTGTTCCTGTTTTCTCCAAAATGATTAGAAAAAAATCTATGTGAGTGGAGGGAAAGATGGGGGGGTTATGAGTGAATTAAATGAACAAAAAATTAAGGGCCAGCTGAGTGGTGCGTTGGTTAAGAGCTGGCTTGGGATGCCAGAGGGCCCCAGTTTGGATCCAACATATGAGGGCCAGTGACACTACCCTCTACAGCTAAGATGCTGAACAACAGCTCAACCTGGAGCTGGGCTGCCGTGAGTCGCCGGCAATGGCAGGTGGGTTGCCATGGGCTACCGTGTGTAGCCAGCAGTCAGCATGAGCAGCCAGCACTCGCTATGAGCGGCTGTCCAGAAGCTG
>NW_017731392.1:3482694-3484633 GCF_001890085.2 Hipposideros armiger | reverse complement strand
AGCAACGTGTCTGTTCCCTTTCCCCCAATTCCCCAATAAAAATCTTTAAAAAACAAAAATTAAGTCATGATAATTATAAATAATATACTAGGGAGTGAGTGCAAGTCAGTGAGAGAGGAGGCAGGAGGTCACAAGGGAGGTATGAAGATCATCCATGTTTAAGTTAAGTAAGAGTTGGCCTAAAAATACTTCGCCCATTAATCTTACTGCTGTGATTAAATCCTGGGCTCTGGAGTCTTAGAACCTGGGTTTACTACATCATGATTTCACTGCTTACAAGTTAACTACTTTCAGCCTCAGTTTCTACTTGCATCACTCAGGATACTACTACTTACTTAAACTGTTATTAACATTAAAGGAGATAATGTATGTAAAGCAATTACTATAGTTCCTGACACATGGTAAAAGTCACTCTATTCTTTTCAGTGACTGGATTTTCACCTAAAAATTTCTATTAAAAAATATAATCACACCTTCTGTATCGTTCTCTGAACTTGTTTCACTGAAGCTTTTCCACCGTTCTTTTGCTCTTGATAGGAAGATTTCATAAAGTTCTGGGAGAAAAAAACAACAACAAAAAGTCATAAATAATAAATAGGAAAGAAATATATTCACATATTTTTATTTTTACTCTTAAAAATAAAGAAACAAATCCTATTATAGGTTAGGTCTCCCTTATGTAGCAGGCATGAAAAATGTAGCAAACTGAAGTACTTGATTCTACCAAAACTATGTATTACACAATTATAAATATAGCAAATGAAAATACTGCAGAGAGGTCATCCAAATAGCTACAATATAGAACGTAAGAATGAGGCAGGAAGAGATGCTTCTGCTAAAGGAGTATCATTGTAGAATAGCAGAAACATGATTTTTGGAGTCAGTCAGACCTAGATTCAAATTCTAGCTCTGCCACTTACTACCTGTGGGACTTCATGAAAGTTACTTGATAACTCTGGAACTTGGCTTTCTTCATCTGTAAGCTGGAGGAAAATAATACCTCCTTATGGGGTTATTGATGATTAAAGAAGATCACTTGTAAAGCTCCTAACACCTTACAGACTCTCAATAAATGCTAGTCTTGCTTTCCTTCTCTCTTGAAACTGGCTTCTCTGTAATTACATTGCTATCTACAGCTATCTAAGCTATTCAAAGCTGCCTAAACTTCACACAAACTTGGTCAGAGGGTTTACATGCATAAGATCTCTACCCCTATCTTTTTACTTTAAGTGCCCAGTCACTTTTTGAGACTACCACTCTACTTCCATATGCAGGATCTCATTAAAACTTCAAGAACAGAAAAACTGAAGTTTATTTCTTAATTCTCAAATTTTAATTGTCTTTACTTTCTACTAACCATTACAGATCATTTAAATTATACAAAAATTCTGATGACAAAGGAACAGCAAAAAATAAGTCTTGCCCAAACACTAACATTTATATATTGCCCAAAATCCAAGATTTTTTGCTTCAATTAATCTTTTTAAAAATTTTATTTCTTGGGGCGGCCAGTTAGCTCAGGTGGTTAGAGCACAGGCTCATAACACCAAGGTTGCCGGTTTGATTCCCACATGGGCCAATGTGCTGAGCCCTCCACAACCAGATTGAAAACAACTACTTGATTTGCAGCTGATGGGTCCTGGAAAAAAGTCCTCCACAAGTAGATTGAAACAACTACTTAACTTGGAGCTGGCAGGTCCTGGAAAAACACTGTTCCCAATAAAATATCTTTTAAAAAAATTATTTCTTTTTAAAGGTAATACATGAAACATGATTTAAAAAAAAATTAAAACAGTACAAAAAGGCCGGCCGAGTGGCGTGATGGTTAAGAGCTGGCTTGGGGTCCAGAGGGCCCCGGTTCGGATCCCACATATGAGGGCCAGTGACACTGCCCTCTACAGCTAAGATGCTGAACAACAGCTCAACCTGGAGCTGGGCT
>NW_017731392.1:3462628-3481989 GCF_001890085.2 Hipposideros armiger | reverse complement strand
CCACAGGAGCTGCAGCCTACGCCGTCGCCGGTGACTCACGGCAGCCCAGCTCCAGGTTGAGCTGTTGTTCAGCATCTTAGCTGTGGAGGGCAGTATCACTGGCCCTCATATGTGGGATCCGAATCAGGGCTCTCTGGCGTCCCAAGCCAGTTCTTAACCATCACGCTACTCGGGACGCTACTCGGCCGGCCCCTATATGTCATTTTTTAAAACAAAGTAGCAACATATTAATTACAGCACTGATCTGCATATCTTGCTTTGTTATGTTAGAAGTTGTTCCAGATTAGTAGAATAAATCTGCTTTAGTTTTAACAACTGCACAGTATTCCAATGTATGATTATACCATAACAAGTATTCTTATATTGCCAAGAATCAGATCACTATAAAATAAGTGACTAGATGTATTTCAAATAGACTCTTATTATTCTGATCTCTTCTTTCTTCTGCTCACTTTTCATTACTATTAATGGTTTGGGGGAAAAAATTAAAACAAAAAAATCAAACTCAAAATTTCTATTATTTGTGCCTTACTCCATCAAGAATTTGGTATAATAGGAGGATATAATTTTTAAATTTAGATATACATTTTATTTGCAGTAATCTGGTACCAAATTGAAGTTGACACTTTTTAATTTCAAACTGCTTCCAAGCCAGTTGACACTATTCTATTCAAATTTTAAAACTGTCTTGGAAAAAGAAAGCCTCACTAAACAAAGCCATCATCTTTGGAAGTCACAAAACTGATTCAATAGTAAAAATGTGGTAATGCATTTCAAAACATCAAAGAACATCTCTCCAGAGAAGATTTACAGTGCTTTTCTATAATAAGAAGACATGCATCTCAGTTCAATTCCTTGCTTGACTCCGCATGTCATACTTATTTTATTTTGAACCTATGAATGAAGACTTGAAGGAAACTTAAAGATACATCTTCTTGTACTTGAACAGAAAATACCTTGAGATCAGCATATATTTCACTTTCTGATTTTCTGACAATGATGCTATTGTACACATTCTTGGCAAATTTCAGTTTCACTATAATTTTATATTCATTATCACAAAAAAACTTTTAGAAAAATCCTATGAGATAGCTAATAACCATACTCTCATTTTACAGATGAAGAAAACTAAGACTTCTAGATGTTAAGTAATTTGCCCAAGGTCACAAACCTAATATATGGTAGAACCAAGATTTGAACCATATTTGACTGACTTTAGAAACCTTATTCATAATTACTATTCTCTAATAATTATAAGTGTCATGATTAAAACAAATACAACAGATAAAAAGTCAAACTACTACAGCCATTGAAAATGTAAACAAGGTTGTCAAAAGTAAGTTTAATTCAACTGAAATTTAGCTTCCTTCCCACACTAATAAAAAAGGAGAGAAGGAATGCCAATTTCATTCCTGAAGACATAATTGTTTAGTAGAGAAAACCTAAAATTACTTTGAAAATAAATGACCCAGTTATGTTACAAACTTTATAAATTTCAAGCTTAAAAAAATAACTTTTAGAACTTAAAGGTAAACATTTAGATTTTTGCTGTAACCTGTCCAAATATACAGAGAGTGGAGGGTGCCAAAAAAAGTTTAAGAGATGTTATCTTAAAATGTGTATACATGTTTTGGGCACTCCTGGTATATAATGCAGATTGCTGCAATGATCCTTATGGAAAAATTTGCACCCAATCCTGATTATTTCCTTAGAGTAGCTGCTTAGAACTGGAATAAATAGGTCAAAAGTTATGTTTTTTGAGGCTTTTGGTAAATGGTCCTAAATTATTTTCAGTCACATTTTATATGAGTAATTCTCATTCATTTTAATCTGGAAAGTAAAAACAATACCTTGAAGTTCTTTTAAATTACATGTCATTGATTTGGCTATCACTAGAAAAATGGTTAAATAAATTATAGTACAGCCAAACTGTGGAATATAGTGCAGCTATAGTATGTGTAACGTACACTTGTATGTAATGACATGAAAGGATGTTCAGGATAGACTACGTCGTGAAAAAAAGCAAGCCACAGAATAATCTCATGGCATAAAGTCCTTTTTGTGGGGCAAAAACTAAAAGGAAGAAAAAGAGAAGCCTTAAAAATGATCATACATAGAAACACACTTTTTTATGTGCATAGAAAAAAAGATTTGGAAGAATATATACCAAATTGCTTGTAGCAGGATCAAAAGCCGGAAGTTTGGGTAGAAGAGAGGGAAGAAACATACAGTTTGTACTTTATTGCTTGATCTTTACAATAAATATGTAAATAAATATTTTAAGTAACAGTAACTGTTAATAATAACAATATAATAATTTATATTATTATACTAGAGTCCCCATGTCTTTCTGTGGTGTCACCATCTTTCAGCATTATCATTATCACTAAGACCTACTTAGTACCTTTATTGCTAACTATTTTACATTTCCCCCTATTTCATACTATCTTAATTAAAAATTTTTTTTTTTTACTTCATCAAAACTACTCTACATTTTACTCCTATCCAAGGTTTTCAAAAACTTAAGAAAATAAAACAACTCCTTGAGTCTTCTTACTTTTCTGGGTTTTTTTTAAAGTTTAAAATTTCCAAAACTAAAAATACGAAAGGACTGGTTTGGATAATGATGTGGGGAAAGAAATTTCTAGCCTTCCCCCAATATTTATGTTTTTTTTTAAATAAATGGGGACCCTTTCCATAATTAGACTATATTATTTTTCCCTATATATACTTATTTATCCACTGCTAACTAGAATCCCAGAAGTTTTTGTAGTTATCTACAGTTAAGATATTTGGAGATCAAGCATACTGTGATGGTTGTAAACTAAAAGAAAACTCACAGATGTTATTTTGAGAATATGAAGTATAGCAACTTACTTATTAAATCAGACCAGGTTTTAGCGGGGGTGGGGAATGAAGCATGCGCTTAGAATGACTTCATGTACGGTAATGCCTTTTAAATGGCCACTCTACTGATCTGCTTTGTAATTCTGGATATGGCTATTTGTATGTGTGGGAGTAACTGAATATAGAATACAAACCAGGAGTGATATTTAGTTCATTTCCTACAGCTAGACTCCAAACTTTCCCACGAACACTAGGGGGCAATCCCTGCCACCACAATTCTCGAACTCTTCTTGTACTACGCCTAGAATTAAAGGGGGAGAAAAAAAGGAGAGTTACTTTTTATACCAAAAATACTAGTTGCATGATGGTTTACTTTACCTAGTCTATGGCCAAGTGACTGATTTTTAAGAACAAAGAGAGTTAAGTATGTGATGCATTCTTTCCGCTGGGTTCATGCTTGTAGGTAGAAAACAAAAACAAAAACCTAAAAAATATATAGTACCCTAATGTGAGACAATAGCATTTTAAAGGGAACTGCCTTCTATACCTGCCATTTACACTGATAAAATGAGAGCATCAGAAATATGTAAGCAATTATGAAAAAACAGGATAAAAGGAACATAAAATTTTGTTGTCAATTCAGTACCAAAAAGAAAATCACAAAATACTTACTATGGGTAAGACCCTAGTCTTTGACAGGCAGTGTAGTCTGCTTTAGAGTCAGAAAGACCTAAGTTCAAATCTGCTTTAACCATTCATTAATTGTATAACCTTGGGCAAATCACTTAACCTCTCTGACCTTGAGCTTCCCTGTAAGATAAGTGGGAGTAGAGGTGGTCAGAATCAAATGCGATTACTTATGTAAAGAGCGTAATGTAATATCTGTCACACTGTCCAATATTCAACAAATTCCCAATGCATACCCTATACTAGGCATTGCAGAAGACATCTCCTACTCTCCAGTCTAGAGGGAAGATAATGCGTGTATAAAAATATTATCAAAAAATAAACGGCAAAGTAAGGCTAAAAGTATATTAGTCTCAAAGTACAATGGGGCACTACAAAAAGGAAACATCATGTATATATACACACCATATTCTCCTGACTAGGAGAGAAGCATATTAAAAATCAGTTTTCTATTTACCATTTAATAAATGCATCTTACAATGAATGTACATATGTAATATTTTCTTTGCAAAAACCTGTTATTACATCAACAGTGCATCTTGCTATAGACAGTATGTTAGAATTTTTTAAATATGGTAACTGAGGAAAAATTAAAAGTTTCATGAATCAATTAGCATTTCACACAGGTCTCAAAGGATAGGTAAGACTCTGACAGGCATAGAGGATGGTCAGTAAGGGAAGTAGGCAATAGAGACTGAGGGATTTATGAAAGCAAAGGCACAGAAATAAGCATGAGATTTTTCAGACATAGGTTAACAATATAATTTAGCCAAAGAATAAATTACAGGGTCGAAGTACCATATTTTGCCGTGTATAATGTGCACCCATGTTTTTGGCCCAAACTTTCAATGAAAAAAATCTTCCGTTTTAATTTTTTAGTACTACCCATGTATAATGTGCATCCTTATTTTCCCCTCACAGATTTGGGCAAAAAAAGTGTGCATTATACACAGCAAAATATGGTAATAAAAATAGAGAACTAGAAACATGAGATCTTTGGAGACAGACTGGAATTCAGGAAAAGTCTGCTTACTTACATTACTTCCCAATTGGGCAGTATTTCATTGATCCAAATTACCATTGCATTTGCAATATTTTCTTCCTGTTTAAATCGTTCTTTCATTATTTTTTTCCTTTTATGTGCTTCTTTAATTTCTGTTTTAAACAAGTAAAAATTATTTCAGTACAAAAGAGCTAGATCAAAACCCCCTTCTCCTGCTACCTAAGTCTACAAAAGAGGTTTCCTCAAAAAGAATATTCTGATAACAGGAAGGATGGAAAAAGAGAGAAAGAGGAAGGAAATAAGAGGGGAGAGGGCAGGAGGGAAAAAAGAGAAAGAAAACAAACTTGATTCATAAAATTTTAAAATAACATCTCCTATTCTACAAAATGAAATAAAGGCCAGAAAAAATTCATTTAAAGAGTACTGTATTACATATTCTATTTATACTTAATCAATGAATTGAAATTTGTCATGAATTAACTATGTAAAAAAATAAACAACTGTGAGCACTAAATAGTACCCTTTTTTCATATGACAGGTTTATGAACTTCCTCACATAAAAACGCCATTAAAAAATGACTTTGCCAATGGCACTATGGCAGTAAACCCTTTTTAGTATGATGTTTCACTTTACTAATTAGATCGAAATTTGAAAATCCCCCTAATTTACACATGCACATGACATCCCTCTAAAAATCAGAGGTCACAATTTCGGAAAAAGAGATGCTTCAAAACTAGAGAAGATACATATATATGTGTATATATATGTATGTGTGCATGTTCACACACACACACACACACACACAATTATATATAGTTATATATAATTTTAGAACCAGTGGGAACTTCAGAGATCAGCTAGCCAAAGTGTCCTCAAGTTGTATTTCATGTATGCCTCTGAAACCATTGTAAGGGGTAGGCAGTTGCACTTTTAAAAATTTGTTTCATGGGGGCCGGCCAAGTGGCGCTGTGGTTAAGAACTGGCTTGGGACGCCAGAGGGCCCCGGTTCGGATCCCACATATGAGGGCCAGTGACACTGCCCTCTACAGCTAAGATGCTGAACAACAGCTCAACCTGGAGCTGGGCTGCCCTGAGTCGCCAGCGACGGGTGTGGGCTGCAGCCCCTGCTGCAGTGGGTCGCCATGGGCTACCGTGTGTAGCCAGCAGCCAGCGTGAGTGGCCAGCAGCTGCAGTGAGCGGCCGTCCAGAAGCCGGCGACTGATCTGCCTCGCCCGGGAGGAGCGCAATGATGGTGCCAACTTGGGCCAGTGAAGCAACGTCCTCCACAACTAGACTGAAGAACAAAACGACAGCAACTTGTTTGTTCCCCTTCCCCCAATTCCCCAGAGCTGTTCCCATCCCCTAATTCCCCAATAAAAATCTTTAAAAAATAAATAAATAAATAAATAGATAGATAAATAAATAAAAAAAATTTGTTTCATGTATTCAGATTCTATGCAAGATTTCCTTGGAGAAGGTTCCATTGCTTTTAAAAAAAAGTATGTATGGAGGGACTTGAAAGCCTGGATCTAGTTGACCTGCCCCTCCAACACTTTACAGATGAGGAAACTAACATTAGGTCTATTTAGAGTGTCACACCCAGGTAGTATTAAACAGGATTAAAGCTAAGACCTTCTGATTTCCCAATTCAATGCTATTCCTATCATATCATGGTGTTTTTATCTATTTATCAATAACTATCTTAAATAATTATTTTTTTTTTAGATTTTTTTATTGGGGATTGGGGGGATGGGAACAGTGCTGGGGAATTGGGGGAAGGGGAACAGACAAGTTGCTGTCATTTTGTTCTTCAGTCTAGTTGTGGAGGACGTTGCTTCACTGGCCCAAGTTGGCACCATCATTGTGCTCTTCCTGGGCGAGGCAGATCAGTCGCTGGCTTCTGGACGGCCGCTCACTGCGGCTGCTGGCCGCTCACGCTGGCTGCTGGCTACACACGGTAGCCCATGGCAACCCACTGCCACAGGGGCTGCAGCCTACACCATCGCCGGCAACTCATGGCGGCCCAGCTCCAGGTTGAGCTGTTGTTCAGCATCTTAGCTGTAGAGGGCAGTGTCACTGGCCCTCATATGTGGGATCCGAACCGGGGCGCTGTCGTCCCAAGCCAGTTCTTAACCATCGTGCCACTCGGCCGGCCCCTATCTTAAATATTAATTAAATAGTAAAGTCAGTGTCAAGAGTTAATTAAAATTTGTTGGGTATGTTATAAATATTTCAGATTCTGTACAGTAAAATAAACTCAACCTATATTTAAATAATTAGGCCTCTAAGAAAGATAAAACTGGCCTTTTAGGTTTACTATAACATTAAAGAATTAACTTCATTTCCAAAACAGTGCCACAAAATAGAACTGTATACTGTTATAATATTCTATTCACTAAGTCAAAGAAAAAAATAACAGTTGTTAAAAGGCATACATTTAAAAGTATATAGATAGCTGTGTAATATTTTCTAAAAACACAGCCTGAGCTAACAGTGTTGAAATCACCTTCCTGTTGAAATCAGTAAATTTATCAATTGGAATTAAATTTTATACCTCGTTTTTTAGCCTCAGCCACCATTTCATCATATTCTTGTCGGTGACGTAAGGCTTCTTCCACAGATTTGGCAGGAAGATTTCTGGAAAAAAAATTTTAAGTCAATTTTTAAAAGATTAACTTGTGTTTTTTTGCAGTGCACAAATTTATATTTATTAGCAGTGTTTTCTGTATATTTCTTTCATCCTGATAAACAAGATCAAGGTACCCATCCTTTGCAATTAAATTTATACAAGATTAACTTTTAAATGTATTAACTTCTTCCTTTTTATAGCCAGAATTTCTAACCTAACGGTCTCATTTCATACATTAAGAAAGTAAAAGGTTGAAAAGAAGTATATTTTAGAAGAGAATCAGAATCCAGGTTGTAATATTTGTGTTTTACATATACATATACATATACATACATACATATATATATATATATATATATAAATAATTTGTGTTTCACATATATACAGAGGGTGCCAAAAATATGTATACACATTTTAAGAAAGGAAAAAACTATTAATTGTAATACTCAATATAGACCGTTAACGAAAGATGCATACAGGTCACATTTGACTTCTGCAATTACAAGAGGTACTCAAAGTTACCATCAGAATCCAGACACTTCTTTTTTTTTTTTTTTAAGATTTTTATTGGGGAATTGGGGGAAGGGGAACAGACAAGTTGCTGTCCTTTTGTTCTTCAGTCTTGTTGTGGAGGACGTTGCTTCACTGGTCCAAGTTGGCACCATCATTGCGCTCTTCCTGGGCGAGGCAGATTAGTCGCCGGCTTCTGGATGGCCGCTCACAGCGCCTGCTGGCCGCTCACGCTGGCTGCTGGCCATACACGGCAGCCCATGGCAGTGCACTGCAGCAGGAGCTGCAGCCTACGCTGTCGCCGGCGACTCATGGCAGCCCAGCTCCAGGTTGAGTTGTCGTCCAGCATCTTAGCTGTAGAGGGCAGTGTCACTGGCCCTCACATGTGGGATACGAATCGGGCCCTCTGGTGTCCCAAGCCAGCTCTTAACCAACGCGCCACTCGGCGGGCCCCAGACACTTCTGATTACAGTCTGCTTGAGCATAGATAACATCTCTTAAAAAATGTGTATACATTTTTTTGGCACTCCTGGTACATATGTTTATATATTATTTCAAAATATCAGATTTCAGCCAATATTTCTAGGTTATTTGTTAAATCCACTTACTACAGTTTTTTTAAGTCAACTTTTTGGAGGTATAATTTACGTATGATAAAATGAATAAGCATACTTTAAGAGTATAGCTTGTTTTGTTGAGTTTTTATATTAAGAGTACTGTTTGACGAGTGTTGACAACACCTGTGCAACTAATGTACCAATCAAGATATAGAACATTCCCATGATTCCAGTTTCTTTGTGACCCTTTACACTCAATACTTACCTACCTCCTACCTTAGGCAATCACATATCTGATTTCTATCACTCTACATTAGTTGGTTGCCTTTTAAAGGGTTTTATATAGATACTTTTGTGTCTTGCTTCTTTTGCTCAGCATATTTTTAAAATTAATCCATGCTCTTCTGTGTATTACTAATGCATTCCTTTTAATTGGTGAGTAGTAGTCCATTTATCTATATGGATGAACTTTAGACTGTTTCCAGTTTGGGGCCACTGTGAATAAAGCTACTATAAATATTCAAGTCTTGTGTGGGCATCTGCTTTCATTTCTCTTTGAGTAAATACCTCGGAGTAGAATTCTTGGGTCATATGGTAAGTGCAGGTATACTTTTATAACAAATGGCTTTGCACTTTTACAGTTTAAGGTAACATTCTGAATAAAAATTTGATAATCAGTTCATCACTTGCATATACTATATTTTTGTTTATAAAATCAATGGCTTCACTGAATCAGTGATTTAGATATACGACTGCAGAAGGAAATACATTTAAGTATTACCACATATCCAAATGCATCATAATAATGTCCGGTTTCTGGAGTCAATTTTTCAAATTACTTTCAACAGGCTAGGGTGAGGAAAGGTTATGTGACAAACTTTCAAATTATATGTTGTACCTCTTCCTCTCTTCTCAAGTTAGATTCCTCAGCTAGGTTGTAACAGGGAGGAATAATGGTTAAGACTTCTGCTTCACACTATAATGGAATAAGAGGGTCCAGATTTACCCTCTCACCTTAATTAATTAGAAAAATGAACAAAATATACTAAACCACAGTGTTTAGACACCAGACAATGGGCAGCACAAGACAGTGATCATTATGAAAAAGGAAACAAACACGGTAATCCTGGAAGTGCCTATGCTTACAGCCTGGAGTTTCTAGGTTTCAGTACTGGGAGAACCTAAACAGAGTCCACTACTCTTGCTGAGTTGAAGAAACAGTTTGGAGTAAGAGAGTCTGAGACAGCTAGACTTTGCAGATTAAAGTGCCAGAGAGAAGGAAGCTACAGAGAAGTTGTCTCAAGTCTTTGGCTGAGTACTGATCTATGCGTGTGTATGATTAAATTATGGTGCTAGGGAAAGGAATAAATGGAACATGCTCAAAGATCACACTGGACCAGCCAGGGTAGAAAGAACTCCTAACAGAAAGGGAATCAGGTGGGATCCACAGGGTATCAGTAGTAAGGATAAATTAGCTCTAAGCTAAAGGCTGTCCTGGAACCATTCTAACAATGATTAGATCAAAAGGAACAAACCAATTCCAAATAACTGCATACTGGATTAAAGACAAAAAATATTTAAAGAAATACTAAAAAGTATAACACCCAACTATGTAAAACCATAATGTCTGGTATTCAATAAAAATTACCAGGGATGCAAGGGAGCAGGAAAATACAAATCATAATGAAAAAAAAATCAATCAACAGAAATAAAGCACAAAGGTCAGATAATAGGATTATAACTCATGGATGATAAAACTGCTGCTATAAATATACTCAAGAATGTAAAAGATGGCAGGAGGATAAGAGAGAACTCAAAACCCAAATCAAACTTCTACAGATGAAAAGTACAACTTCTAAAATGAAAAACAGAAATGATAGTACTAACAGCAGATTACAAACTGCAAGGAAAAAAAGTAAACTTTAAGATATAATAGAAAACTATACAAAATGAAACAAAAGCAGGAAAAAAGAGCCTAAATAAGCTCTGGGACATGGAACAATATCAAGTAATATATGTTCATTGAAATGTCAGAAAAAAGGGGGAGGGGCAAAATTTAAAAAAAAAAGTTGAAGAAATAAAGGCTAAAATTTTTCCAAAGTTGATAGAAAACTATATGCACAGATACATTAAGCTCAATGAGCCCCAAACAGAAGGAACATGAGGAAAACCTCATGGATTATGATACCAAAGTGTATCATAATCAAATCATGAAAATCAGATAAAAATCTTAAAAAGCACAGTAAGTTACACAACCTCTCAGAAGAGAAAAGCAGGTTTAAAGAAAAAATAATAAAAACGTATGGTTGTGTGTGATGGTTAATTTTGTGTGTCAACTTGACTGGGCCATGAAGTGCCCAGATATTTGGATAAACATTATTCTGGGTGTGTCAGTGAGGTTGTTTCTGAATGAGATTAACACTTGAATCAGTAGACTGAGTAAAGCAGACTGCCCTCCCCAATGTGAGTGAGCCTCATCCAATCTGTTGAAGGTCTAAATGGAACAAAAAGGCTGAGTAAGGGGGAATTCATATTCTCTCTCTCTCTCTCTCTCTCTCTCTCTCTCTCTCTCTCTCTCTCTCTGTCTGTCTGTCTTTGAGCTGGGACATCCGTCTTCTCCTGTCTTTGGACTTGGACTGGAAATTACACCATCAGGTCTCCTGTTTTTCAGGCCTTGGGACTTGGACTGGAACTATAACATCAGCACTCTGGAGTTGCCAGCTTGCTGACTAAAGATCTTCGGATTTCCCAGTCTTTATAATCATGTGAGTCACTTCCTTATAATAAATCTCTTTATATATAAGATATACATGGGGGTTTCCACTTCTCTGGAGAACCATAACACATGAAGTTTATAACATGTAAAGTAGATAGAGATTGCTGTAATAGTCTTAAAAATGTAAAATGGCATAATATTATTTGAAGGTAATCTATGAAAAATTAAGATATATATTGCAAACTGTGAAGAAATTACTAAAAAATAGGTAATTTACCAATAATAGATGAAATTAAATATCAACAAAATATTTTACCCAAAATGAAAAAATAGAACCTTGATTTGTCACACTATAATAAAAGACTAATTTTTCCACGTCCTTAGCATCTAGGTTTAAACACAGAGATGTTTCTAGTAAGATTTAAGGAAAAGTGATTGTCGAACTTCTTGGAAGACTTCCAAAAAGGGGAGACGACTCCGCTGCAAGAGGTCTTTTATTCTATCAGGCTTATTCCATGAGGTCAGCATGAGAATGAAGTCAGTTGCTGAAGATGGTGGAACAGAAGGATATAAACCGTGGTCTTTGGTGCATGGAGGCACCATACTAGCTCTGAACTGCCTACTCAGGGCTACATATTTATGAGGAAATAAATCTATTTGGAGTCTCTTATTTGTAGTTGAATGAAACAGCTTAGTGACATATCAGGTAAACAATGATGATGCTCTAAAGGTCAAGGACCATCACAAACATCACCTATCTGACCCAACCTCAAAGTCCATTGAATTCAGCCTTTACACCCAGATTAATTAACTTTATGATTTCTAGTGGTGCCTACCCTTAAATTTTCAAAATGATGTTGTCCAAAGCTGCTTCCTACCTAGGTCTTAGGACCAAACATTAACTCCAACCCTAGCCTTAACTCTCATTTCCTTTTACAAAAATCCTGCCTGGCTCTACAGATACAGTTTGGTTCCACAGAAGAATGGATGTAACTTTTCCTAAATTTCAGATATAATAATAATGCTATTATTACATAAAGAAAAGAAAAACTTTACTTATTTCAATGAAAATGAGACCACATTTAAAAATAGAAAGCTAAACATAAATATATTGGGCTGTCGGGAAAGTCATGATGCATTTTTGCAATGAAAAACATGAAAAAACTACGTCATGACTTTTCCAACAACCCAATAGTTTTCAAGTAAACAGTGATCCTGGACTCTGGGTAACACCATTTACTATATACTGACAGCATTCTTCTTAAGATCAGGAGCAAGACAAGATGTTCACTTTTACCACTTTTATTCAACATAGTATTGGAAGTCCTAGCCACAGCAATCACATAAGAGAAAGAAATAAAAGACATCCAAATTTGAAAGGAAAAAGCAAAATTGTCATCATTTGCAGATGACATGATTCTGTATAGAGAGAACACTAATGGTTCCACAAAAAAACTATTAGAATATATTGAATTCAGCAAAGTAGCAGGGTACAAAATTAATATTCAGTAATCAGTTATATTTTTATACACCAATAACAAACTATCAGAAAGAGAAATTAAGAAAACAATCTCATTTACAACTGCATCAAAAAAATAAAATGCCTACAAATAAATTTAACCAAGGAAGTAAAAGACCTGTACTTAGAAAACTATAAGACACTGAAGAAAGAAACTAAAGAAGATAAAAATAAATGGAAGCATATACCATGCTGATGGGTAGGAAGAAATAGCATCATTAAAATGTCCATACTACTTAAAACATTATCTTTAGATTCAATGAAATCCCTATCAAAATACCAATGGCATTTTTCACAAAACTAGAACAAATAATCTTAAAATTTATATGAACCACAAAAGACTCCCAATAATAGCCACAGCAATCTTAAGAAGAACAAAATTGGAGGTATCATGATACCTGATATTGAACTATACTACAAGGCCTTAGTAATCAAAACAGCATGGTATTGGCATAAAAATAGACACATAGAGCAATGGAACAGAATAGAGAGCCCAGAAATAAAATCCATGCCTATATGGTCATTTAATCTATGACAAAGGGAGCAAGAATATACATGTACAGGGGCCGGAGTGGCTCAGTTGGTTAGAGCGCGAGCTCTGAGCAACAGGGTTGCCGGTTCGATTCCCACATGGGTCAGTGAGCTGTGCCCAAGCTGAACTGCTGCTGAGCTGTCAACGGGCAGCTGGACGGCTCAGCTTATTAGAGCACATGCTGTTAACAACAAGGTTGCAGGTTTGGCTCCCGCATGGGATGGTGGGCTGCGCCCTGCCCTGCAATTAGATAGAAAGCGGTGACTGGACTTGGAGCTGACAGATCCTGGAAAAAAACACACTGTTCTCCAATAAAGTTTGAAAAAAAAGAGAAAAAAAAAGGTAATACACATACATTGGAGTAAAGACAGTCTATGCAATAAACGGTGCTGAGAAAACTGGACAGATTCATGCGAAAAACTGAAACTGAGCCACCTTTTTACTCCATATATAAGAATAAACTCAAATGGATTATAAAGACTTAAATGTAAGACCCAAAACCATAAAACTCCTAGAAGAAAATATAGACAGTAAACTCTCAGATATTACCCTTAGTAATATATTTTCTGATCTGTTTCCTTGGGTAAGGGAAACAAAAGATAAAATAAACAAATGGGACATCAAATTAAAAAGTTTTTGCACAGCAAAGGAAACCACTAACAAAACAGAAAAACAGCCTAATGAATGGGAGAAAATATTCACCAATGATACATCTGATAAGGGGTTAATATCCAAAATCTACAAAAAAAATCTCATACAACTCAACACCAAAAAAACAAACAATCCGATTAACAAATGGGCAGGGAACCTGAATAGACATTTCTCCAAAGAGGAGATACAGATGGCCAACAGACACAAAAAGATGATCAATGTCACTAATCATCAGAGAAATGTAAATTAAAACCACAATGTGATATCACCTCATACCTGTCAGAATGGCTGTCATCAATAAATCAACAAACAGCAAGTGTTAGCAAGAATGCAGAGAAAAGGGAACCCTTGTGCACTGTTGGTGGGACTGCAAATTTGTGCAGCCACTGGAAAATGGTTTGGACGTTCCTCAAAAAATAAAAAATAGAGCTATCTTATGACCTAGCAATTCCACTTCTGCGTATTTACCTGAAGAAATTCAAAACACTAATTCAAAGAGATATATGCACCCATGTTCACTGCAGCATTATTTACAATAGTCAAGATATGGATGTGACCCAAGTGCCCATCAATAGATGATTAGATACAGATGTGGTACAATATACAATGGAATATTACTTGGCCATCAAAAAGAATGAAATTTTACTGTATGCAACATGTATGTATGCAACATCTTTCTCAGACAGAGAAAGACAAATACCGTATTATCTCACTTATATGTGGAACCTGAAGAACAAAAGAAACAAAACAGAAAACAGCTCATAGGTACAGAGAACAAACTGATGGTGGCCAGAGGGGAGGTGGGTTGGGGAGCTGGGTGAAAAGGTAAGGGGATTAAGAAACACAGATTGGTAGTTATAAAATAGTCATGGGGTGTAAAGCACAGCACAGAGAATATAGCCAACAATGTTGCAACAGCTATGTACAGTGCCAGGTGGGTACTAGAGTAATCGGGGGAAAACTACATAAATTACATAAATATTACTATGCCATATAACTGAAACTAATATAAAATAATACTAAATGTCAACTGTAACTGAAAAAATAATTTAAAAAATATATTTTGTATCATACATTGGCTCATACAGACTTATAGAAAATACGACTATGGCTTCAACATCAACAATATATTCCTCCCCATTAATTTTAGGATGCATGACTGGAATTAAAAATTTTTTTTTAAATAAAGCCATTTCTCTATCTAATTTCTTGATATCTTCTGTGTGAAATAATAAGCAAAATTAAATTTAAGTTTAAAATATAAACAGTGTGTCTGATGATCACTAGAATACTTACGATGGTCGATCCTCAAGAATCAGGGCAGTGGTAGAAAGCGGCTCAAATTCAAAATTCTTACGTCTTGAAGACTGAGGTGGTGGTCTACAGGTCCTCCCTGTTCGTGCTTCATATTCCTAGAGTAGATAAAAATATACTTTATGCAGAGACCTTTCTAATTTTCAGTTTGTATGACTAAATCTGTAACATTAGTATATTATGCTATAAAAGGGACATATACAATTGATACATTAATCTAGTATAAGTATCAGGCAAACAAAAAAAAAGTCACTTTTTCCCCTGAAGCAAACTAAATTATATATTGCATATAAAGTGTCAAAGTATATTAAGAGAGGGAAAGATAGAAATGCATTAGATTTTGGGGAGATGTTCTTGATTACCTTCTAAGATACCAGCTATTCAAGTCCAGCTTTGAATAATCTACAAGCAGATAAGCCTACTTTCTAAACCTTCAGCCAGATCAAGGATGGAAATGTTGACAAAATAATCCTGTTGTAATGCTTTGAAGATCTCATTCAAGGGTGACACTGAACCCCCAATCAAATGTTGGTTTTGAATTCCAACCTACTTTGAATCTAACTACTATATATCTACCTACTTACTCTAAATTTAAACAATTTACCAACATATCCAAAAATACGGTCAAAGAAGTATTTAGTGAAGTAAAATACTTCACTAAAATTAAGACACTGTTACTACAGTAGTGCCAGCTTATCTGTGGTTTCACTTTCTGTGGTTTAAGTTACCCACCATTAACCGCAGACTAAATATATTAAATGGAAAATTCCAGAAATAAACAATTTATAACTTTTAAACAGTTTTAAGTAGCATGCTGAAATCTTGCACCATCCCAGTGGGACATGAATCCCCACTTTTAGTCTCTTAGCAGTCCTGTGGATTATCAGATGGCAGTCTCTTAGTATTCTTTTAGGTTATCATACAGATGTGCTTATATTCAAGTAACCCTTATCATCAGAAAGTCAATAGTAGCCTAAGGCTATGCCATAATGCCTACATCATTTGTGTTATTCGCATCACTTCATTTCATCACGTAGGCATTGCATCATCTCACATCATCACAATTAGGGTTTGTACAGTATAGTAAGATGTTTTGAGAGAGAGAGACCACATTCACATAACTTTTATTACAGTATATTGTTATAATTGTTCTATTTAACTATAAGTTATTGTTGTTAATCTCTTATTGTGCCTAATTTATAAATTAAGTTTTATCATAGGTATGTATGTATAGGAGAAAACATAGTAAATGTACTGTTCTGTACTATCCGTGATTTCAGGCATACACTGGGGGTCTTGGAACATATCACCCATGGAAAAGGAGGGAGTTACTGTACAGTATTTTTCTAATTCATCTGAAACTGATAATCCTATTAAGAGAAATGAAGTTAATTTGACATACGTTCTTGGTGGACACATTTAAATTTCTATATTTGAGCATTTTTTTTCATAAATGTTCACAAACTTCCAGTAAAATTTATTTCTAGAAATTTGCCAAAGATCATTAATTAACAAGATTACTGGCTTATAATTTCCAGAAACTACATTTTCTCTTTATAAAAAAAAAAAAAAATCAAGCCAGTGTTTACTCTTTGCCAGGTAGCAAATATAATTTTCATGAAATTATCGATGATTACTCAATGATTTTATGAGATCTGCAAGTCTATTGGCAGCTAGAGAAGACACTAATTTAAATGAAGAAAATTCAATGTAGTACTTAAAAGCAGCTGATTGTTTTCACTTATGGCTATTTTCCTGTCATTGCCTATAGTTCTTTTTATTATATATTATTTGTTTTTCCAACTCAAAGACTATTTCTCCTACTAAATCAGACAGCTGCAAAATATTAACTGATGGTTCCATCCCTCTTAAAAAATGTGATGATCTTGTTCAATCTTAATCTTATTTTAGATATTACTTTAAAAACATAATTTATGTTGTCAAGCATTTTCTATGAACTTCAGCTTACTTTATGGTTCTTTCTGCTGTTTAAAAAAGGTTTGTACTATCATTTTATAATTGTCTTCAGTTCTGCATCTCTCCTTCCACCTACATCTCTGTGAATCTGAGAGTTTCTTTGTTTGCATAACTGCATTGAATTTTTAGAGATTTCTTTCTCAAATTATATAGAACTGTGTATACTCATTTATAACTTCCATCCCAAAGAAATGTACAGCCTTTCAGAGTCAAAAGCCCTCGGGTCACTAATTTCTTTTTGTTTCGCAAACTTTCTTTCCTATAATAATTAGGAAATATATGTAATTATGATCAATGTTTCTTTTCTTCATTACAAACTCAAGTGTAACATATCTCCTTTTCTGATAATGTTTTTCTTATTAAAAATCATAGATACCATATACATGGAGTTAAAAATGAGCACACACAGTTCTATATAATATGAGAAAAGAGTCTCTTAAAATCCAATGCAGTTATGCAAATGCACCCTCAGATATATATGTGAGGTTTGTTATGGTACTGTTTTCCTACAATGTGACCTGGTCTCAGTGCCCAACAGAATACAATGCGTATTACCCAATAAAGCATTTTCCATGCAAAAAAATGCTACTGAATAAACAGCAAAATAAAACTCCTAAGTCAATATATTAACAACATCTAGTATGTATTGACACAACATACCATATGCACTGTTTTAAACATTTAATACATTGAATCATTGAAACAACACTGTGAGGCACTGAACAGTAGAAGAAACTGATCTTTCCATCTGCAGCAGCATGGATGGACTCGGAGGGAATTGTGCTAAGTGGAGTGTCAGAGAAAGACAGACACAATGTGATTTCGCTATGTGGAATCTAAAGAACAAAATAAACAAAATAGAAACAAACTCATAGATACAAAGAATATTTTGATAGTTGCTGGATGGGAGGGTGGTTGGGAGTGGATGAAAAAGGGGAAGGAATTAAGAAGTACCAATTGGGCCAGCCAAGTGGCTCGTTGGTTAAGAGTTAGCTTGGGAGCATGAGCTCTGAGCAGCAGGGCCGCTGGTTCAGATCCCACATGGGCCAGTGACGCTGCGCCCTCTACAGCTAAGATGGTGAACAACAGCTCGACCTGGAGTTGGGCTGCTGTGAGTCGCCAGCGACAGTATAGGCTGCAGTGGGGCCACAGTGGGCTGCCATGAGCTACTCTGAATGGCTGGCAGCCAGCTTGAGTCACTAGCAGCCGGCGTGAGCTGCCGTGAGCAGCCATCCAAGGGCCGGTGACCGATCTGTCTCACCGGGGAAGAGCTCAATGATCATACCAACATGGGCCAGTGAAGCGCATCCTCCACAACTAGACTGAAGAACAAAAGGACAGGAAGTTGTTCCCCGTCCCTAATTCCCCAACGCTGTTCCCTACCCCAATTCCCCAATAAAATCATTAAAAAAAAAAAAAGTACAAATTGTTATACAGTTGTCACGGGGATGTAGGGTGCAGCACAGTAATATAGTGAATAATATTGTAATAACTATGTATGGTTTTAAATAGGTACTAGATTTATGGCGGTGATAGATGGGAGGGGGGTTTGGAGGGGCAGGGTGAAAACAGTGAAGGGATTAAGAAGTACAAATTGGTAGTTATAAAATAGTCACAGGGATGTAAAGTACAGCATAGTGAATATTGTCAATATTATTTTAATAACTATGTATGATGTCAGGTGGATATTAAGACTAGTCAGGGGGATCACTTCTTAAAATATATAAATATCTAACCACTATGCTGTACACCTGAAATTAATATAAAATAATACTGAATGTCAAAATCAAGTCTAAAAACAAAAAGAAGAAAACTGAGGCACAAAGATCATTTGTTAGTCACAAATGACAGGCAGTGTAGCTCCAGAGCCTGACATTTTAACATCTATATATTATCTTACTATGGTAACAGTCAGGTAGCTAGCTATGACAATTTAAAAGAATGAGATAGATAAAATCATTCAGTGAGGGGCTGATGGGTAGATCAGGACGACAGTACTTTAATCACTGATCCATCTAAACATCACATGAAAAGACAACCAAATAGTATGTTTCCTGTTATGTTGCAATATGAAGCACATATACCATTCCTGAAATATTCTTGCCAAAAGAAAAATCAAACTTAAATATGATTAAGCCTCTAGAATTATGCTCTCCAACATGGTAGTCAAAAGAAGTGATAACCAAATAAGTCATATATATTTACATATATTGAAAAAAGTATCAAGGGATCAGAACTATTAAGAGGTTCTCCTCTGGATGGCTGGACTAGGAATGAGGGGCACTTGTTTTACTTTATTCAGTATTGTTTGACTTTTCTTTCTTTTTTTTTTTTTTTTTAAAGATTTTTATTGGGGAGTTGGGGGAAGGGGAACAGACAAGTTGCTGTCGTTTTGTTCTTCAGTCTAGTTGTGGAGGA
>NW_017731392.1:3460518-3461793 GCF_001890085.2 Hipposideros armiger | reverse complement strand
GGTTCGGATCCCACATATGAGGGCCAGTGACACTGCCCTCTACAGCTAAGATGCTGAACAACAGCTCAACCTGGAACTGGGCTGCCCTGAGTCGCCGGCAGGTGGGTTGCCATGGGCTACCGTATGTAGCCAGCAGCCAGCGTAAGCGGCCAGCAGCCGCAGTGAACGGCCATCCAGAAGTCGGCGACTGATCTGCCTCACCCAGGAAGAGTGATGGTGCCAACTTGGGCCAGTGAAGTAACGTCCTCCACAACTAGACTGAAGAGCAAAACGACAGCAACTTGTCTGTTCCCCTTCCCCCAATTCCCCAGGACTATTCCCATCTCCCCAATTCCCCAATAAAAATCTTTTTAAAAAATGCTTTAAGTTTCTAGAGGGTATATTTTAGAAAGCTTTAAAAACATGGTATCAATCTATCCTTATCTGAAAAAGGAGATTTACATATCCTGAATGACTCAAATATTTGCTGAATGAATTAAAGATGCTATTCTAATATAATTAAAATTGCAAATTATATTAGAAATAGTAAAATATTAAATATCAGTACTTTCAAAATTGATCACAAAGTGATATCCTATTAATTAATTATTAGGTTGTCGGAAAAGTCATGACATTTTTTCTATGTTTTTCGTTGAAAAAATGCATCATGACTTTTCCGACAACCCAATAGTTGTGATGTTTATTACAACAAAAAACCTAATTCAAATAGGTTTAGGCAAATTTATCAGATCCCAAGACTGCATGTCCTATACTATTAGCTAATTTTGGACTGTTTGACCAAGAGGTTCATAACATCAGTCAGAGACCCCTCTCTCAACCACTCTCTCGGCTATGTCCTCCTCCATGTGTGGGCTTCATCTAGAGGCTAGCTTGCTGCTCAGAGAAATGACTGCAACAATTCCAGCTGTCACAACTGTGTAGCACAGTTTTCCAAGATCCTCCAGCTGCTCTTCTAGTAACTCCCACAAAAGAGAAAGAAAGCATCCTGTCAGGAAGGTCCCAGTAAATATCCCATCCCACACGCAATCACAATGACCTGAGGAACAAGCTTTACTGGATGACTTAAAGTCAACCAGGGGTGGGCCGGCCGAGTGGCGCGTTGGTTAAGAGCCGGCTTGAGATGCCAGAGGGCCCGGGTTCGGATCCCACATATGAGGGCCAGTGACACAGCCCTCCACAGCTAAGATGCTGAACGGCAGCTCAACCTGGAGCTGGGCTGCCGTGAGTCGCCGGCGACACCGTGGGCTGCAGTCCCCTGCTGCAGTGGGTTGCCAT
>NW_017731392.1:3401413-3460513 GCF_001890085.2 Hipposideros armiger | reverse complement strand
TGAGCGGCCGTCCAGAGGCCGGCGACTGATCTGCCTCGCCTGGGAAGAGCACAATGATGGTGCCAACTTGGGCCAGTGGGGCAACGTCCTCCACGGCTAGACTGAAGAGCAGGGTGACCGCGGCTTGTCTGTTCCCCTTCCCCTGATTCCCCAGCACTGTTCCTCTCCCCAATTCCCCAATAAAATCTTTAAAAAATAAATAAATAAAAAATAAAGTCAACCAGGGGCCTATCTCTGCAGCTGAGGGGAATCACATGACTATTTTAACTCTTGAGTCCAGGGCAGCAGAGGAGAGATAATAGTGCTCAAGTTATTGAGAAGTACCTCAAATACTTAAGACTTCATTTAAAAATATAACCAAATACTGCTGAGCTGCCAACAGGTAGCAGGATGGCTCAGCTAAAACAAAACAAAACAAAACGAAACAAATATATATAACCAAATAATACCTTGTCAGTGAAATTTCTTGAGACACTTTCATTTCAATCCATATTTCATGTCATAAACCCCCCATGTTTATTCTATAGAAGTTTAATGAACTAAATATTGATAATTTCATAGGTTACAAAGAAACTTTACAATATTAAAAAGCAACTAGAAAAATCATAGTCCAAGGAAATCAGTAAATAATGTTAGCTACAGTACATTCAGTGTTTGAAAATACCATATCAATATGCTTCATTTTCTGCCACCGAAGCTCAGTTTTAACTGACCTGTTTTATGAGTAATTGGGAACTAGTTACCTGCCAAATGTAAAACAAGAAGCATTTAGTTTTTGTTTTAAGATATGAATTGTATTTGTATGGGATGTTGTAATGAAGCGTGTTTATTTTTTTTAATTTAATTTATTCTTCATTTTCCACTCAAAATATTCTACCCTAGGATTTACTTTAATTGGGGTAACTAGAATAGTAAATAAAACTATTTCTAGGGGCAGTCTAGCAAATATCTGTAGTATAATTTATTCTACCTACTGTAAGAAAATTTGAATCAAATTGGCAATTAATTCTAAGCCTGATCAAAAGATGGTAGGCAATTGTTGGCATCTCCAGGAGCATAAAGTAGAAAAAATGACTTACAACGCCAAGGTAAAACATCTTTTCCCTATATACACATAAAGGGAAAAGATATTTATCCTCAAAATAATCTCTCAGAAAAGAGGAAGCACATTTGCTTAACAACATGTCTCATAAATATGGGTGCTTTTTCTCTATTAATTTTGAAATAGCAAAGCACTATTTGGAGAAGATGCAGTATCCTGAAATTATCTCAATCAGTACTAGTTTGGAAGGTCACTTTTTGATCAGTGAGGTTTTTCTGTTGTTTGTTGTTAAATTGGGAGTGGGAAAGGAAGAAACAACAAAGTAAGGGTTCCCAGAGATACAACCATCCAATTGCAAACGATCATAAAGAGACATTTAGACATTAACTTAAAAAACAACATAGTAAGAGACTAGGTTGTAGAGATGATAATTTTATACCTATAGGACAAATTAAAGAAAAAATATAATGCATTTGGAAATTTGTGGCTTGAGATAAAATTTTTTGTAACAAGATAATACACAGAATTAAAAAGCACTGTATCTCCTACAACTAGGACAAAAGTGAAAATGATGTGTTGGGGGTTAAAGACTACAAATCTGGTCCCAGTAAAAATGAACATATTGATGTCAAAGATGTATGCAAACAGTTTTGAATAAATATGCAACAGTTTTCAATAAAAAGGCACTCTTTCTGAATTATTTTATATAATATGATTTGAATATATATAAATTTTAATAAGTATTTGATCTTCATCTATATTTCTAAAAGTTATATATACAAATTGACGAAAAAATTCTTCAGAAAGGTAGGGCAAATACCCACTAGGTGGACTACTGGGTAATTCATACCAACTTACTTGCCGAAAACAACATCTGTGATTCCTGACAAAGGGGAAAAACAAACAAGGTGAGCCTAAGGATCACGCACTGTTGTGCGTGGAGGTAATTCTGGAAATCAGTACAAGAAGGGGCGACTCAAAGAAAGCCTGGCTGTTAGTTTGGAAAGGCATGGGGGTGGGGTAGGGGTGGGGGTGGGGCAGCGGCAGGAGAAGGGAGCTGAATTTGCTGGCCAGAGTAGCTGAAAAGAAAGCACTCCATCGAGAAAGAGCTCCAGAAATCTGCATAGGAGTTCTCTTGACTCTAGCTGAATGCTAATCTCCACATGTGCAATGCAAAACACTACTGAACAGGATGAAAATCAACTTCTAGGGAAAAAACAATTACTGGATTACTGGGGAGTAGTAAGCAAAAACAGTTCCCAGAACTTACTCAGGGCTGAGAAGTATTCACATCCCCACAGAATGGAAAGTCATCACTGAATACACAGCACACTTACGGGAGACCTAATATTCAGACTCATCTAAAATTGTGCCAAGTCAGAAGATAATCTTAAAAATGCTGAAAGAAAAAAACAGGGAACCCCCCCCCCCTGTTGACTTAGAATCCTATACCAAGAGAAAATAGTTTTCAAAAATGAAAGTGCAATAAAAAATTTTTTCAGCTAAACAAAAGCTAAATCTGTTGTCAGTAGACCATCACTATAAGAAAGATATTTTAGGGCCGGCCAAGTGGCTCAGTTGCTTAAGGGCTGGCTTAAGAGCACGATCTCTGAGTAACAGGGCCGCCGGTTCGATTCCCACATGGGCCAGTGACGCTGCGCCCGAGCTGAGCTGTCACTGAACTGCCAAAAGGTGGCAGGATGGCTCAGCTGGTGTAACAACAAGATTGCCTGTTTGATGGTACCCACCCGCAGCTAAGACTGAACTAGGCACCTTGAGCTGAGCTGCCGCCCGAATGGCTCAGTGGATTAAGCGTGTGCTCTTAACAACAAGGCTGCCCAGTTTGACTCCGGCATGGAATGGGGGCTACTCCCACCCACAACTAAGATTGAACACAGCACCTTGAGCTTAAAGGCTACGAGCTGCCTATGGGAAGCCAGACGGCAACTGGCACCCTCCACAACGAAGATTGAACAACAACAACTTGGCTGCTCCCCTTCCCCAATTCCCTAACACTGTTGCCCTCCCCCAATTCCCCAATAAGATCTTAAAAAAAAAAAAAAAGATAGTTTAAAGGAAATTTTTCAGGCAGAGAAAATATATCATATGAAAACATGAATCTACACAAAAAAATGAAAATCACCAAAAATAGTAAGTATGGATAAATATAAAAAAATGTTTTAGAAAACACATAAATAAAAGATAAAAATATAAAAGTCATTTCTAAAATTTTTAAAGGATATTTGACTACTTAAAGCAAAAATAATACCAATGTATTGAGAGAGTTACAGCACCAAAATTGGAAGGGAGAGAATGGCAGTATACTACTGCAAGGTTATACTACATTGCACTCAAAGTGATATAACATTTGAGGGTAGATTGTGATAAATTAAAGATAAATACCATAAGCCCTACTGCAATAGTTCTCAACAGTGTCCCAGAGATGATTTCATGGGATCTGCAAATTCAAAACTATATTCAAAATAGTGCTAATAGTTTGCCAATGTATTGACATTAGCCTTAATGGTGCTAAAGCAATGTTGAATAAAACTGCTGGTGCTCTAGCACAAATCAGACCAATGACACCAAAATGCATTGCTAATCACTGCATTCTTTGTGACTGTATTCTATGCACTCACAATTTAAAAAGGGGGGGGGGAGTTTCACTTAAGAATGTCTATGATGAAAGAGTAAAAATGATTAATTAAATCTTGACCTATAAGTCTACATCTCTTTAATATTCTATGTAATGAATGAAAGGAGAAGTATACATAAGGAACTTCTGCTGCACACCCAAGTACAATGCTAGTCTAGAGGAAAAGCATATATGTGATTATTTCAGTGATGAACTGGGCAAATCCTTTTGATCATGAACACTATTTCTACTTAAAAGAAAAACGGATAGCAAAATACAGTTATCAGACCTGGGTATCCGACAAACATTTTCTCAAATTTAGACAAAGTGGACAATTATCACTGTGGCATTCCTCCCCTAAAAACATCATACCAGTCAAGTCATGAGGAAGTCATCAGACAAAAACTGAGGATGGGATACAAGAAATATATCTTTGGTCTCTGCCTTGAAATGTCTGAAATGGTAAGTGTCTTTTTGTATGCTAATAAGATGAATGGTGGCATAATAAGACTCTGGAATATCGTCAGGATGGGGGCTGGTTGCCTGGAGGACCAACCATGTAATTAGAGGGTTAGAACTTCAGCCCTACCCTCTGACCTCTGGGGAGGGGAGAGGTGCTAGAGGTTGAGTTAATCACTAACAAGTCATTCAATTATGCCTACATAATGAAGTACTTCTAGGTTAGTAAACACAAAAGGTGCTGGAAGGGTGAAGTACCCAGAGAGGTGATGGAAGTTCCACACCCCTTCACATATGTATTTCTTCCATCTGGTTGTTCATGAATTCTATCCTTTTATAATAAACTGGTAATCTAGTAAGTAAACTATTTTCCTGAGTTCTGTGAGCCGTTGTAGTGAATTACTGAACCCAAAGAGCGGGTCGTGAGAATCTTTCATTTATAGCTGGTTGGTCATAAGTATTAGAAGCTTGGATTTGTGACTGACATCTAAAGTGAGGGGCAGTAGGACTTAGCCCTCAATCTGTGGGGTTTGAGGCTAACTCCTGGTAAAACAGTGTCAGAATTGAACTGTAAAACACCCAGATGGTATCAAAGAATTGGTTATTTTGGGGGAATAAACCCTACATAGTTGATGCCAGAAATATTGTTGGCAGAGGTAATATAGAATTTTTCTTTTAAGAAACGTTCTAGAAAATACCTGACCAGTACACCTCAAAAGTGTCAAGGTCATAAAAACTGGAAGAATTGAGAAACTGTCAACAAGGCCAAATAGACAAAAAAACATGATAATGAAATACAATGTAGTATTCTGGATTGGATCTTGAAACATTAAAAGGATATTAGTCCAGGGCCAGCCAAGTGGCTCAGTTGGTTAAAGCACGAGCGCTGAGCAACAGGGTCAATGGTTTGATTCCCACTTGGGCCAGTGAGCTGCACCTGAGCTGAGCTGCCCCTGAGCTGCCAACAGGTGGCAGGATGGTCCAGCTGGTGAGAGCATGTGCTCCTAACAGCAAGGTTGCCGGTTCGACTCCCGCATGGCTCAGTGGTTAGAGCATGTGCTCTTAGCAAAAAGGTTGCCAGTCTGACTCCTGCATGGGATGGTGGGCTATGCCCACCCGCAACTAAGATTGAACACGGCACCTTGAGCTGAGCAGCTGTGAGCTGCCAACGGGATGGCGACTGGACTTGGAGCTGAGCTAGCTGCATCCTCTGCGCCCTCCACAACTAAGATTGAAGGATAATAACTTGGCTGTTCCACTTCCCCAATTCCTCAATAAAATCTTTATTTTAAAAAAAAGAAAGCCGGCCGAGTGCCTCGTCGGTTAAGAGTTGGCTTAGGAGCGCGAGCTCTGAGCAGCAGGGCCGCTGGTTTGGATCCTACATGGGCCAGTTACGCTGCACCCTCTACAGCTAAGATGGTGAACAACAGATCAACCTGGAGCTGGGCTGCCGTGAGTTGCCGGCGACGGCGTAGGCTTCAGTGGGCTGCCTGAGCTACCGTGAGTGGCATTCAGGCAGTGGCCGGCCGCTGGTGTGAGCCGCCATGAGCAGCCATTCAATGGCCAGTGATGGATCTGCCTCAGCCGGGAAGAGCACAATGATCACAATACCAACAGGGGCCAGTTAAGCGATGTCCTCCACAACTAGACTGAAGAACCAAAGGACAACAACCTGTCTGTTCTCCTTCTCTGATTCCCCAACACTGTTCCCTCCTCCAATTCCCCAATAAAATCTTAAAAAAAAAAAATAGGCAAAGACATTACAAAAAAACTATATTCCAATATCTCATATAAACACAGATGCAAATAACCTTGATGAAGTATATTAGCAAGTTGAATCCAACAATGTATAGAAAGGATTATACACCGTGACCAAGGAGGATTTATCCCAGGTATGCAAGGCTGGCTCAACATTTGAAAAACAATTAATGTGATCCATCACATCAGTAGGCTAAAGAAGAAAAATCACATGGTCATATTAATAGATACAGAAAATGCTTTTGACAAAATTCAACACCCACTTATGACAAAAATTCTCACTAACTAGGAATAGAAGTGTATTTTCTCAACTTGATAAGGAACATCTACAAAAAACTGTAGGTAATATATCTAATTGTGAAAAACTTGAAGCTCTCTTGTTTAGCTCAAAAACAAGGCAGGGATGTACCCTCCCACCACTGCTTGTTAACATCATATAAGAAGTCCTAACTAAGACAATGAGACAAGAAAAGGAAATAAAAGGTATACTGACTGGGAAGGAAGAAATAAAACTGTCTTTGTTTGCAGATGCCATGATCGTCAATGTAGAAAATCTGAAAGAATAGACAAAGAAACTCCTGGAACTAATAACCAGTTAAATCAAGGCTTCAGGATATAGAGAAACTCAATTACTTTCCTATGCACCATCAATGAACAAATGGAATTTTAAATTTAATACACATTAACATGTACATTAGCATCCAAACAATAAAATTCTTGAGTATAAATCTAACAAAATATGTACAATATCTACATGAGGAAAACTATGAAATTCTAATGAAAGGTAGCAAAGAAGAACTAAATAAATATTCCACGTTTCTGGAAAGAAATAGTACTGTCAAGATGTCAGTTCTTCCCAACTTAATCTATAGATTTGACACAATTCCAATCAAAATCCCAGCAAGTTATTTTGTGGATATTGACAAAGTGATTCTAAAGTTTATATGTAGAGGCCAAAGACCCAGAATACCAAAAAATATTGAAGGAGAAGAATAATGTTGGAGTACCAATACCATCTGACTTCAAGACTTACTATAAAGCTATAGTAGGGCTGGCAGAGTGGCTCAGTTGGTTAAGAGCTTGCTCAAGAGTGTAAGAGCTTGCTCAAGAGTGCAAGCTCTGAGCAACAGGGTCGCCAGTTCAATTCCCACATGGGCCAGTGAGCTGCACCCGAGCTGAGCTGCCGCTGAGCTGCCAACAGGTGGCAGGATGGCTCAGCTGGTGAGAGCACGTGCTCCTAACAACAAGGTTGCCTGTTCGAGATGATGGGCTACGCCTGCCCGCAACTAAAGACTGAACTCGGCACCTTGAGCTGGGCTGCTGCCCAAGTGGCTCAAGGGATAGAGTGTGCATTTTTAACTATGAGGCTGCTGGTTCGACTTCCACATGGAATGGTGGCTACACCCACCCGCAACTAATTGAACACAGCACCTTGAGCTGAGTTTGCTGCACCCTCCACAACTAAGACTGAAGGACAACAACTTGGCTGTTCCCCTTCCCCAATTCCCCAACACTGTTCCCCTCCCTTAATTCCCCAGTTTAATAATAATTTTTAAAAAAGCTACAGTAATCAAGACAGTATGGTATTGACAAAAGAATAGACAAACAGATCAATGGAACAGAAGAGACAGCCCAGAAATACATCCACATAAATATAGTCAACTGATCTTTTGCAAAAGAACAAAGGCAATATGATAGAGCAAAGGCAGTCTTTTCAACGAATGGTGCTGAATAACTGAACATCCACATGCAAAAAAAAAAAAAATGAATCTAAACACAGACCTAACACTCTTCATAAAAATGAACTCAACAGGGGCCGGCCGAGTGGCGCGATGGTTGAGGGCTGGCTTGGGGCACCGGAGGGCCCTGGTTCACATCCTGCATGTGGGGGCCGGTGACACTGCCCGCTAAGGCTGGGATGCTGGACGGCGGCTCGACCTGGAGCTGGGTTGCCGTGTGTGGCCGGCAGCCGGCGTGGGCGTCCGGCCGCCGCGGTGGGTGGCCATCCAGAGGCCGGCGGCTGGTCTGCCTCCCTGGGGAGGAGCTCAATGATGGTGCCAATTTGGGCCGGTGGGGCGGCGTCCTCCACGGCTGGACTGAGGAACAGGGCGACATCGGCTTGTCTGTTCCCCTTCCCCCAGTTCCCCAGCGCTGTTCCCATCCCCCCAATTCCCCAATAAAAATCTTTTTAAAAAAAATTAACTCAACAGACCTAAATGTAAAACAAAAAACTATAAAACTCGTAGAAGATAGAAGAAAACCTAGATGACCTTGGGTATGATGACGACTTGATTTAGATATAACACCAAAGGCATGATTCATGGAATAAATAATTGGACTTTATTAAAATTAAAAACTGCTCCGTGAAAGACCATTAAGAGAATGAAAATCACAAACTGAGAGGAAATATTAGAAAAGATACATTTGATAAAGGACTGTTACAAAAATATACAGAGAATTCTTAAGTCTATTGAGTTCTGTTCTTACTGTTAAAAGAAAATGAACAACCCAATAAAAAAATGGCGAAAGATTTGAAGAGACATCTCACTAAAGAAGACACAGATGGCAAGTAAACATATGAAACATACGAAAAGATGTTCTGAACTTTGTATGTTAATAAGGAATTGCAAATTTAAACAATGAGATACTACTCCATATCTATTTACAGTGGTCAAAATCCAAAACACTGACAACACCAAATGCTGGTGATAATGTGAAACAACAGAAACTCTTCATTCATTATTGCTAGTGAGGATGAAAAATGGTACAGCCATTTTGGAAAACAGTTGGGCTGTTTCTTACCAAACTAAACATGCTATTACCATACGATTCAGCAATCAGGATCCTTGGTATTTACCCAATGAAATGAAAACTTATATGTATGAGAAAACCTGCACACAGATGTTTATAACAGCTTTATTCAGTATTGCCAAAACTTGGAAGCAACCAAGATGTACTTCAGAATGTGAGTGGATACACAAACTATGGTACACCCAGATAATAAAATATTATTCAACACTAAAAAGAAATGAGCTTTCAAGACATAAAAGACACGAAGGAAACTTAAATGCATACTACTAAGTGAAAGAAGCCAATCTGAAAAGGCTGTTTAATTCCAACTATTGGGTTGTCGGAAAAGTCATGACATATTTTTTCTACATTTTTCGTTGCAAAAATGCGTCATGACTTTTGCGACAACCCAATATATATATGTATATACACACAGATACACACACACATACACACACACTGACTTGATTTTTAGATTCAGTGAACAGTGAGAACACTTCTCCTAAAGGGGTTAATATTAAATCCACAAATAGTAAGTAAAACTTCATGTTTCTATATGCTGTGAACAGTTTATAGAAGCCAGAATAATTTCAGAAATAGAAGCAATTCCCCATGTGGATATCTCTCCCACCTCAAGACCATGTCTTCTCAAGATAAAGAGGCTCTCTTATACGACTTGATCCAAGAGCCAACATGCTTGCAGTAGAGAAGGTTAAGCTGATTAGAATGCCATTACTAATCCTAAATTTTATTCCATAATCTGTGATTTAGGAGAGATAAAAACCCATCCCACAATTTAAGCTTAATTGAAACCTTGGGCAAGACATTTCATCACCCTCTGGCATATAGGAGTGATTTAGTAAACTTTATTTTGGCAAAGCTATTAGCACAATTTTGTTTGTTTAGTCTAATTTGAAGCCTAACATAATATATAAGTCTGACACAAAGATAAAATGAATACAACCTTTAATATGACTTTGATACTCAAACTGTACTTATGGATCAAATAACAAGCAGTCAGAGTATTTTCAAACTGCAACCCATTTCTAAGTCTGTCTCTGATAATAGGAAAAAGTGTTCCTCCAAATCCTACCCTGTTCAATTTGAGAACTTTTTGTTTTCATTCTTAAGCTTCTCTCTTCAGGCTCATTTCCTCTTCTCTCTCCAAGAAGCTCAGGCCCAGAGCCATTATGAATTCCTCCCTCAATCTTCAGACCACAAAAATTAACTTTTACAAAAATAAATTTAGTCTCACATAGGAAAGATATAATAATTTATCATTAACTATAAATAAAGAACACACATGCAGCTGGAAAGGAGTTATTCACTACCTTCTCAAGGTGACAAAACATTAGGTAAATAAAGATGAACATAAAACATGCAAGGGTGTTAACAATTTTAAGGACTTTTTAAAAATAAATTCTGAACATAGTCCAGCCCCTCCACAATGTAACAACAATGAAGGAAGTAGCTGATTTTTGCAGTACTCAAACTTTACACCAAAGGTATTTATCTATATTTAAGCATAATTAAAGCAAATGAAATGTTCTCAAACGTTTTAATGCTACACATACCAATAAAGTTAGTAATCAAAAAATTATGCTCTAACACTTTAAAAATGTTACATATTTAGCTACTGCTCACAAAGCACATGTATTTTAGTCCTTTCCATAATGTTATTGTGCCTGCAATAAAAAATTTCATAAGCAAAGGCTTAACCTGAGGAGAATGACCTATTCTACTTTTAGACAATTCGAAGCGCTCAGATTAAGAAATCAGTTATTGTTTTAAAACTTTCTTTCCTGTCAAAAGTTATGTGAAAGTGATTCTACCACTCAATTAAAACTTCACTCAGAAAAAAGCATGAGTGATGAAAAGCCTGAAACATCATCTGTGTACTACAATCTCATTTTCTCATTGAAGATGCCAGTACGAAAACAGTGCCTAGTGAAAAAAGATGATTTTCTACTAAAAGATTGTCAGTTTGACATAAATAAGATATATTCATTCTAATATGCAATTATACATAATATGGCTCATTTGTAATCATTCTCACTTGCAGTTTGGCGGTCATAAGACAAACTACATAGCTACATTCCAGCTTCGGCCTATTAATTTAGAAAAACCAAAAACTTAGAGGTCAATTGAACTACAATATAACTGAAATACTATTTATAATTAATAGATGCAATTTTTAACATGGCTCACCAACTGGTTCAAAAGGCCACAAGCAGGAATTTCACACCTGCAAGAGAACACATGTGATAATCTTCATAAAATAATAACATGAATATGCATGTGATTTGGGAATTGTCAAATTAAATGCCAAACTTGAATCAGTTTGACTTTGCTCTTATTCTAAAATGATTTTTGTTTCTTACTGTTAACATGAGAGCACTAAAATTGATCAGACCTTAAAAAAATTTACTATCAGAATAAAATTAAAAAAAATATTTAACCTATAATTATCTTTCACTTATGAATTTCATGTATCTCTGAAAAGCTACAGGTGTAAAACACGTCAAGTTAAATAAGGCAAAACAAAAAATATACATATAAATGGTGACATTTTGTTTTTGAAATAAATCATAGAAAAATATATGTAACACCATATATGTAAAAATAATAAACATGTAAAAATAATTGTTTTCCATACAAAAATAAAAATTTTAAAGGCCTAAGAATATGGCGGGAAAGTGAAATGAGACATATCTTCCTATAATGTTTTATATTTTACTCTCCTATATAGTTAGGTTATAATCTTACAGATGTCTTTCCACTAAAAAAAACCATTCTGGCCCAATAATATAATTATACTCATACTTAAGAATATGGAAACTCCTTTCTCAATATCTGCTTTTAAAAAACAATCATCCTATGAAATAATACTGCTATTCTAAACTCCTAATAAATCTTACTGTTTTGCCACTCAAAAAGTAAGAATTCTTTACAAAGCTCAAAGGAATTTATTCTTCCTTAGTACTTTTTGTACTGCTCACTTTTTCAGGCAGTTTTACACTGGAATTACTAGCTGCCTTCATTTTCTGCAGCCTTAATAGCTTAAGACCCTACCCTAAAACATGGCAGATGTGTCCTAACATTCTTTATAAGTGATAGTATCTTCATTTTTGATTTCTGATCCCAAACACCTAACATCTATTTGAAAGGACTATGTGGTAAAGGATCTCAAATACAGTTTTATATTCATAGTGTTGTACAGAGTTTACAAGTCAGGGCTGTGAAAACATGTCTTCAGGTGGGAACAGACACACAAAGTTGGAAATTTACTATTACTAATAAAAGATTATCATGATCACTTGAGAATGACAACTGCAGGGAAGAGGACAAATGGGGAGTAGAGAACATACACAGAAGTAGGAAAAGAGAAAGCAGAAAGGGAGTGACAGAAATTTGTCCCATTGCATGATGACAGATACATATTTTGAGGGTGGAAAAGAGTCAGAGGAACAATAACTATCCATTACACCTCCCAGAATGCAAACAGAACCATGAAAAAGGCACCAAAATACACACTAGTGCCTACACACGACTGGAAAGTTCAAAAATTAAATGTAAAATCTGGGAGAAAGCATCATCTATAGGAAGCCAAAGACGGCTGTAGAGGACAGCAACTGTATTTCAACTCCACTCCTGCTTCCCATATGAAAATAAGAGTTGTTCTTTTCCTGACCAGTCATCACATTTTCACACAATATATATAAAAAAGAGAGAGAACGTGGCTTTCCAAAATAAAAAGAGCAGATTAAAGGCATACAGCAAATCAATACACAGGTAATTATCCACCCAGGAATTTATTTAGACACCTATGGTAAAAAAAACAACAAAAAAACCCAACAACATTGCATAATGTTAGTTTACATAGAGATATTAAAGTGTATGCACATGCATGTTTAACATAAACTACCATAAAGTAGGAATACAAACCTTCAATAGCAAGACCACTGTTTTGCCTCTAGAGGGCGAACTTGGTCTTCTGGAAAACTCTAGGTAAGAGAAGTTACTTTCAGACTTGAACCCCCCCCAAAAAAAAGAGTTAAAATTTAAGATGTCGAGATAGCGAAGATTCTCGAACTTTCTTGGTTAACAGTGCCCTTAGTGTCTCAGTAATTTTTTCATGGTGCCCCACCGCAAAACCCACAAAAATACCTAACTGTTCTGTGTAATAACTACAGTAGTTATGTCCAATAATTTAATAGGATTCATGTCCTAACAATTAGTCACCATTTGGAAAAATAATACACATAAATTGAAAAAAAAGTTTTATTTTATTCTTAAATAGCAATCGATTACTAATTAATCATTGAACAGTACAACTGCTGCATACCGTACAATTTCACAAAACTTGAAATCAGATTGGACACTATCACCCTCATTTCCTGTCCCACATTCTGATTGTTTTCAGAGCAATCTCACGAAAACCAGATTCACTAAGATATGATGCCACAGAAAAGAATACAGTGCCATTTAATGTTGAAATTGTGTCCTACAGCAAACATCCGTATCCCAAAGATGTGGTCTATCACTGCGTTTGCCATGGCTCCCCTGTGCATTGGCTGCAGTACATGGGGTGCCTGGGTACACACCTTGGGAATCAGCATTGTTTTAAGTCCCAGCAGCTATTCACACTACTCAATACTTTAATTACTTGTAATAAAATTAACTAACAAAATTAACAAATGTTTTTAAAAATCTAAAAATTATTTTCTTCTATTACTTGGGAAACCAATTTCTCTTTTGAGAAGTAAAAGGAACACTATTAAATGCTGCCTGTGTTAAATCTGATAAACTACAACTGGGAAGGAGAGAAATAGGAAATTTCTTATATACCTCCTGAGCAACAACGTAATTAAAAAATGCTACAAATTGATCCAGTCTCACTGCTTTCTAGTCTCACTGATTTCCTAGTACTGAGAAGCACTAAGTTCAGAAGTCAAATAAGATCTAAAATTCTTAAGGACTTAAGAATATGAATATTAATACAGATATTAAAAGGACTGGCTCCTAAATTACTAGAAACAGAGTATATACCCACCCATCTCACAAAGTCCTTGGTTAGGCAGAACCCCAGAAAAGTAACCAAGGAAAGAATTCAACTTCAAAATCTACTCAGTTTTTGCTTTTTACTATTTCATAAGTTCACAACTACCTATATCCATAATATCTGTGCTATCAGCAAATGCTATCATGTTTAATTAGAAGTATGTGACAGAGTAGTTAGCTAACAACAACAATATGCTATTTAAGGAATAACTAGGAAACAAAAATCAATGTTCTATTACTTTAAAGAATTTTCACAACCACAAAAGACATCTGAAAATGTGTCATGTTTTAAAAATATATATTAAGATTACTACAAATATCTATAATCCCCAAATTTTATATGTAGAAAAATATGAATGAAAGCAAGATATGGTTAATTATCAAGAAAAGAATATCTGAAAAGCTGAGACAAACCACATAGCTATATTAGTACCTACCTGCTGAATAATTTTGGAAGTTTTCTGAAGATTCTCTCTGGGAGGGACTTTACCAAATAATTTCCAACCAGGAGCACTATGCACAACTGATTTGAGTTCCTTCGTCCTTTTTGGAAAAAGGTTCCTGAAACACAGAAAAGTTACATGAATTGGTAACCAGGGAAATACTTAACAATATTTTTTAAAGTATTTTTATTCCAAAGACAAAAAATATTTTCACATAAAACTATTTCTACTACTTATATTACTATTAGACTAACAAGAGTCAATTAAGAATACCTGGCTGTATAGAAATAGTGGAAGAATCATCAACAGAGACATTAGAGAGATACACAAATTGGGAAGAAAATGACAGCTATAAATAAAATGTAAATATTTGCTTTGAATCAGCTACAAAGTGATTAAAATGAACTATCCAAGCACCTGACAATAAAAGCCAAGAATATGAGAACAAAAAAGTTGAAGAGAACCTGTATAAAATAGGTAAAGGATTAAGTAATACAATCTTTTGTGAAAATACTATTTAATTATTTTCATTAATAGTTTGTTATTGTTTGTAATAAAAGGGTATCCACTGATCCTCCATTGCTGTAATATATGTATACATAAATTGTATACATAAATTGTTTCTTTCTAGGACATGTACAAAAAAGCTTATTGCAACAATCAATATATAACTAAGGAAGAAATTGTCTATCTAAAAAAAAGCTACATACAGATCAAGGACTTTACCCATTATCTCCATGCCCATACCAACCAATCAATACAGAAGGCTTCATACTAACAATTAGCTCTTGGGGTGGGGGTGGGGAGTTCCAAAATGAACAATCAGTTCATTTGGTTTTCTTAGAGCTACCACCAATTCTAATCACTGACAAGAATCAGATCTTTAACTACACCCTTAATTATTTCAAATCCAAAAACCCATAAATTGCTTGTCTCCTCACAATATGTGAACAAGGTTGTGTTAATAAGGGAAAAAATGGTATTTCATTCTCTATATGAAAAATGCAGTTACATATATAATTAATTAAGGCAGCGTAACCATAAAATAGAAGGGGATAGCATTTTTTTTTCAAACTCAGTGAAACACAGCTTCAAATAACGTGACCTGACTGAGAAAACAGACAAAGCAGCAGAATGAGGAGATGACACAGTTATATCCAAGGACAGTAATAACACAGATCAGAAAATTCTCCATGCGCAGTTTTTTACAAGGAACCTTTGATTATGTCTCTATACCTTTATCTATAATTATATATTGTAACCCCTACCAAACACGTTCTCATATGAAAAACTAGAGGCTATACACATTCATACTGTACATCAGACCTGTGTAAGTTACAAAACTCTAAATCACAGCCAAAATGCCAAACATACATGAATCTTTGAGTAAAGACTGTTAGAAATGACCTTGCATCACAAAAAAATCTGTTAAGGCATGTATGTGTTTCAGTGTAAAATTAATTTATAAGGATATTTTAGACTTCCAAAATTAAAGTCAAGGAATACTAACTTCTTAAACCAAACAAAAGTAGGTCTTTTAATGGATGAAGTTTCTGAAGAATCTTGCTATGACTGGCAGGGATAAAAAGGGAAAAAACAAGATAAATAAATAAGCTCCACAACAAAAAGTCTGGTTCCAAAATGTATTATAGTACAATATTACAATCATAATAAGTTTAGAAAAAAGTTTAAATTCTCATTAAATCATTAAAAAAAAAAAAGCCTAAACCCTTAAATGTATATATCCAATAAACTTTGGTTACTATAAGAAATTTCCATAAAAGAAACATGAGCCCACATTGTATCCAAATGCCAAGAAAGGCCATCAGATAATGTTCCGCATTAATTTCTTATGCCACTAAGAAATTTTGGATTGGGTTTTCTGGTTATCTCCTGCCACAAAAACTATGTATAAATGCAGCTAAATGGCATATACATGCAATAAAAAGTAATTTAAAAATATTGTTATAAATACATGGAATTGTTAAAACAGCATTACAGATCAAATGGGCTTCTACTGGTTAGCCCAGGAAGAGAGCCACCAGTTCATTAAATCTTAAAGGAAAAAACACAATGAAAGGTCTAACTAAGTAGGCCAAAAATGTGTCATACAGTTGTTCTTTTCATGTACAATCCCGTGCCCCGCCCCCAACCTAGTGTCAGGGACGGGTGAAATAGAGGTCCCAATGCAAATAAACGTGTGGGACTAGGTTCCTCTTCAATATCATCTCAAACCAAAGAAAATCAGACACACACACACACACACACACACACACACACACACACACTCTCTTCCCTTTTTCCTATCTCCCAAGATATTCAAATTTCTTAAATTTAAATCAACACTAAAGGCTTCTTAACAAAACAAACAATGTGTTCAAGCACCCACACACAAAAGAAAGGACAATTCTTTTGGTCTGGATTCTGGAGGTAGAGCTTGACTGTATGAAGGAGATTTATATGGCAGTGCTGGGGGAAAGGGTCACTCTTATTCTGTATTCTTCTAGTTTGAGGGGAGAGACCCTCCCAGCTTTTCTCTGCCCCCTTATTCATCTCTACCTGTGGGGTTGAAATTTGGTGACAGACATTGCCACCTAACAGCAGAGAAGATTCAGCTTGTTATGTTTTCCTAACATGAGGCTAAGTTTTCTCTGCACCCCTCTGTCCCCCATCCTCACAGGAAATAGCTTCCTGTGTAACTAGCTGGATAAATTTAATTCAGGTGAAGTATTAGGAGGCCTAATGCAGCCAAATGCATGTCTTTGGGTCCAGATTTCATCAGGATTAAAGCTGATGTTTTGAGGTCCCATTTTGTCTGTGTCCTTTGTCTGTTTTTCTACTGATTCCAAAAATTCAGATGGGCTGATAAAGAGGTGTTATTTACTGGTTCTCCCTAAACCCCAATCATCAAGTTTTTGTGTTGAAGTGTCTTACTGCTTCAGATATGCTGGAAATATTAAAAACTATGTGTTTTCTAGTTTGGGTTTGTTTTTTCTTTCTAATTGTGACACATTTTGTCAGTATATATAGAGAAAAGGGAGTGGCAATGATAATCCTTCTTTCCCCCATTGAATTCATTCTCCATCCTCATCAGCAGTATGTTCACAAACACAACTATCTACACATACAGAGACAAACACGCCATCTTCCATTCTCTCCACTAATCTGTGCCCACTCTTTTTAGCAAAAAGAAATTGAGACAATCTCTTGCACCGGTTAAGTAACAGCACCAGTTGAGAAATGGCAGTCCAATGTTTCTATATTGCTGAAACATAAAGAGACACATCAAGAAAAAATCGATGTGGGGATTAGAAGAAAAAGTGGCTTTTATAATAATAAAGGTTGATGAATGAATAACTCTTGCTTGTTAATACCTGTTAATACTTGCATCACATATCTGTGTCTGTTTTCTTTTTCCAAGATTTCTTTTCTTTTACTACACAAAAAGAGTTACATATGGTATAAGAGTCAGACCACTTGCCTACTACACGTTATTGAAGGATAAAGCCAACCAAAGGGGGCAAAATTTATGTACACCATGTAAGTTCTCTGCTCATGATTTCTAAAGTAGCAGAATCTCCAATGCTTGGTCCTTAACAATTGGCAAACCCACTTATAAACCGAGACAAAGCCACGTAAATCCCATAGTTTCTCAAACTGGAATTTGATACTACAAAAAAGTGTGGCTGCCTAATTCTGAATCTTCTTACTGCCAATAATGTCAGCTTTAGCAAAAAAAAAAAATTCCCTGTTTTTGCCTAACGTTTACATCTGTATGACTATTTTAGCTTTTTAAGATTCATTAGATAAATTGTAATCATCACTTCAAGGGAGTTGTAGATTAAAAGGGGGTTAAAATATTTTTACAGACAGGAAAATAAAAATCAAATTTCAATCAAAGTAGTCAAATCAGTTTTAAAAATTATAAATCATGACCTGATCTTCAAACTGTCTCAGGAGAAGTTGGACTGCTGAAAATACATCAACTTCCCGGACTTTGTACTTAAATTTCCCCAAAGTAGAATAGAAGGCCAAAAAGAAAACATTATCTAGTGATCATGGAATGTCACAGTTGACTACATAATTAATTCAAAGGCGCACTGTCTCTTTAAAATGCAGTACTTTGGCTACCCTTCAGTATTTTGGATTAAAGATCTGGCATGAAGATTACTTACATTCTTTCCAAACCTCAATCACTTTTCACTTGAAAAAGACTTTCAGCTGACTATACACACACAAAAAAGTAATTTCTTTGCCAGATAACTTAAGCTTTCTTTAACTTCAAGAATTTTCTTTTTCAGGGTGTTTCTGGATCTTATCTTTGTCATTATTACAAATCCTAAAAATTTTAAAAAGAGAATTTTTACTTAATACACATTGCTTAACTAACTTAAGTATTTTCAAAGATCAGAACTATCAAAAAAGGACAAAATTCAGTATCATTTACTCTGTCAAAAAAAGGGAATTTCAAGGCTGAAAATAAAGGCTTTATATAAACGCATATATAAATAAAACCATATAATATGTATATTTTAAGTATTTTAGAGCTACCAGGGACCTTAGGGAGAAACCAGGTAAAGGTTCTTCATCAAGAATCAATGAACCTACATGAAAGGGCTAGAGGAGGTCCATGCTCAAAATACAGGCACAATTTCAAGTAAACAGTGTGCTGATGAACACTTTTTTGGGCAGCTGTCCAGAGCCTTCATCAACTTCTCCAAGGATTCAATGTGCCACCCCACTACCACCAAGAAAGGTTCATGAGCCACTTGCCAAGGTCACATCACTAACAAGTGTTTGAGCTAGGTCTCTTGCACAGTTCCTTTTCTTTCTAATCACATTTATCGCTTTCATGTCCCTCCATAGAACAAGCAAGATGTAAGAGCTTCATAATTCCTGTTTTCTTTCATCCTATACATTGCCAAAAGGTCTCTTGATATTCATTTAAATAGTTCAGGTCCAGCTGGGTGGCTCAGTTGGTTAAAGCGTGAGCTCTGAGCAACAGGATTGCCGGTTCGATTCCCACATGGGCCAGTGAGCTGCGCCCGAGCTGAGCTGCCAACAGGCGGCCGGATGGCTCAGCTGGTGAGAGTGTGTGCTCTTAACAACAAGGTTGCTGGTTAGGCTCCCACATGGAATGGTGGGCTGCCCCCTGCAACTAGATTGAAAAGCGGCTACTGAACTTAGAAGCTGAGCTTGCACCCTGCCCTCCACAACTAAGATTGAAGGACAACAACTTGACTTGGAGCTGATGGGTCCTGGAAAAACACACTGCTCCCTCCCCCAATTCTCCAATAAAATCTTTAAAAAAATAAAAAATATATATATAAATTATTTTCTTCTTCCTCCTGTGTTTATGTCAGCAAGTCACCTTATGGTATGTCTTATACCTATCTAGTACAGTAAGCAAGTTTCAGGCAATACCTTAATGATAGAGTTTTTTTATTCTTTTGTTGCTGGGAGATAACAAAATTGAATATAATTAAGGAAAAAAGAAATAAATTTAAAGTCTCGCTTTTGTGCTGGATACTAACTACACATAATGTATCAAATGCTTCATAAAGAGAATCTCCATTGCTTTAAGCCCATGTAGTATATAAGATATTCCAAGGAAGAGAGAAACGACCAGAAGAAGAAAAGAGGAAGGACATAGCAAAGAACTTTTAGGACAAAAACATTAACAGTAAAAAGGAACAACATCAGCAAAATATGAGCGAAATACTCCAGTCACCAGGACATAAGCTGTCTTTTAACCCTAAGAAGAAGTTGGGAAAGAAAGATGAGATAATGACTGATGATGATGAACAAAACCAACCACATGTGTGAATACTTTTCCATTTCTGCCTCTTATATAAATAAAACAGAAACTATGTTAGTGTTTTTGCTTACAATAAAAGTAAAATAGTTTCACATATATTTAATCTCCATAATAGGTACACAGATAATAAAAATATTCAGAAACTGATTGTGGTAATGGTTACACAACTCTGAATATACTAAAAACCACTGAATTGTACATTTTAAATGAATAAGTTGTATGGTATGTGAATTGTATCTCAAGAAAGCTGTTATTTTTTTAAGTGAGAAAAATGAACAGTGACACTGTGAAAAGAAAAACAACAAAACCAAATGGGATTTACCCCAGAAATGTAAGGCTCATTCAATACTCAAAAGTGGGGCCAACCGAGGGGCACATTGGTTAAGAGTTGGCTTGGGACGCCAGCTCTGAGCAGCAGGGCTCTGGTTCGGATCCCACATTAGGGCCAGTGACTCTGTGCCCTCTACAGCTAAGATGGTGAACAACAGCTCGACCTGGAGCTGGGCTGCCATGAGTCGATGGTGATGGCATAGGCTGCAATGAAGCTGCAATGGGCCGCCATAAGCTACTGTGAGTGGCTGGCAGCCAGCGTGAATGGCTGCCAGCCAGCATGAGCGGCTGCCAGCCAGCATGAGCTGCCAAGAGCCACTGCGAGCGGCTGTCCAGTGGCTGGCGACCTATATGCCTCACCTGGGAAGAGCACAATAATAATACCAACATAGGCCAGTGAAGCGACGTCCTCCACAACTAGACTGAAGAACAAAAGGACAGCAACTTGTCTGTTCCCCTTCCCCGATTCCCCAAAGCTGTTGCCCTCTCCCAATTCCCCAATAAAATCTTAAAAAAAAAAAAGGGGGAATCAATGTAATTCACTCATATTAACATTCTAAAGGAGAAAAACACATGATCATATTAATTGATGCATTTAACAATATTGTAAATCCATTCCTAATTTTAAAAGAAATAACATAGAAAACCAGAAATAGAATGAAAGTTCCTTAGCCTAGTTAGTTAAGGGCATCTACCAAAAAATTTACAGCTAATGTCATACTTAATCATGAAAGACCAAATGTTTTGGAGACTGGAAACAAGGTAAGGATTTCCACTCTTATCACTTCCATTCAAAATCATACCAAAAGTTCTAGTCAAGGCAACAAGGCAAGAAAAATAAGTCTTACAAATTGGAAGGGAAAAAGTTAAATTTTCCCTATTTGCAAACATTATCTACATAAACAATCCCACAGAAGCCACAAAAAAAAGCTCCTAGAACTAATACATAAGTTTATTAACAGAGCTACTAGACATAAGGCAAACAAAAATCAATCATATTTCTATATACTAGCAATGAATAATTAAAAACTAAAATAAAAAAGTATATATCATTTACAATAGCTCCAACAAATACTAAACATTTAGATATAAATCTAACAAAACATGAACAGGATGTGTATGCTAAAAACTTTGTATACAAAACACTGATGAAGGAAATAAAAAAGGACCAAAATAAATGGAGAGACGTACTATATTCAAGGAATGGAAGATTCAACATAGTAAGGATGTCAATTCTCCCCAAGTTAATTAACAAGGATTATCTGAAGATACAGACAAGCTAATTCTAAAATTGATATGTAAAGGTAAAGGAGAATAGCCAAAACAATTTTGAAAATTTATTTAGATGTTATCACTGCATTAGACGGTGAGCTCTCTGTTCACCACTGTATCCCTAGTACTGTGCTTGCACACATGAATGAAAGTCTGCTAATTTGGGGGAGGGAGGGGACAGAGAAAAAATTCACTTTTGTCCTCAAACTTAGTTGTCTTAGTTCATTCTAGCTGCTATTACAAAATACCATATACTTGGTGGCTTATAAACAATGAGAACATACTTCTTACAGTCTGGAGGCTAGGAGGTCCAAAAGCAAAGTACTGGCAGATTCAGTGTCTGGTGAGAGCCCACTTCCTGGTTCATAGGCCACCATCTTTTCACTATGCCCTCACATGGCAGAAGGGGCCAGAGCACTCTCTGAGGCCTCTTTTATAAGGGCACTAATCCCATTCATGAGGGCTCCACCCTCATGACTTAAGCACCCACCAAAGGTTCCATCTCCAAATACTATCACACTGGGGATTAGGTTTCAACATACAAATTTTGGGACACACATTCAGTCTATAGCATTAGTCTAATGAAGGAGTGCAGTCTGGTGAGCCATTAGTTCTATGAAGCCTTCCCTTCTATAAGCCATTTCTTCTAGGATTCATTCTCTTCTGATACTTTTCACTTTGTACCTTATATGCTGATCTGAATGCTACTTTATTAAACTATAAATGCATTGAGAACAGGATTTGTGTAACCTTCATAATGCCCTGCAAATAAAGTGTTTAAAACACTCAGTAAATATTTTATTTTTTAAACTAACACAATAAAAACTGGCTGTCTTTCTAATGGTGTACAGTTTTACAAATTTTACCACTCGATTAGATTTGTGTAACCACCACCACAAACGAAGTATAGAACAGTTCCATCACCCCCTGCAAAAAGACTCCATCATGTTACTTCTTTGTAGTTACCCTCTCCCCTAACCCCTGTAAAGCACTGAAATGAGCCTGAAGATGGACTTAGAAGCCAGATTCAGTACTAGAGGAGTAAATCTTGCTTTCGCCATCTCATGCTCCCTGCTAGTATCACATCATAGCATTTCATTTTATTTTTGCAATGTGATCATCACTGGCTTCATTAGAAAAGTCTTATTCTAGCTCCTTCTTTTACTGCTCAAATATGCTTGCTGAATAAAAAGAGACGATTTAGACTTACAGAAATTAGAGGGAAAGAATGACAGATAACTCATTCTGGCTAGAATAAACGACAAAGTACAAACAGGAAAGAATAGAGCATTTCATTTCCTTGCCCCCAAATCCTCAACACTCCTTAATATCTATGGAAATGGTTTAATTTTGTATCCTAGCATTAAATGCTCTTCATAATTTGGATCCAAATTATCTTTCCAACATCATTTCCTACTATTCTTTCTACAACTAGGAGAAAGATACGTGGCTTTAGCATCCTGCAACCCACTCCCACTTCTTTGACAGTGCCTTTGCTACAGCCCCACTGAAGCAGTAGACCAAAGTGGCCATATTTGTATCGTATGGTATTGCCCATCAGTGAGTACTGATTAAATTGGAGTGTTAATAAAACGGACAAATTCATATGGGGTTGTCGGAAAAATCATGATGTATTTTTTCTGTTTTTTTGTTGCAAAAATGCGCCATGATTTTTCCAACAACCCAATACATAGGCTGAGACGATCAGATTCCTAGGATTTTTAAATAGGAGACTTAAAGATTGAGTAAGTCAATGGATGGTAGGTGTTTGAACTAATAAATCATACCCAGTTGAGACAGCTATATAGGACTTTTTCAGGTGGAAACTACATTGAACAACCAAGAGACAGAAAAGAGATGAGAAAAAAACCAAGCATCTCTTGAAAGGCAGAGAAACCACTGTTCCAAGTACTCTGTAGCCTGGGTCCATTATTTTCTATCTTCAAAATGTCCACAAGATGCCTATTACATGCCTACAATAAACCCTCCTTCATTTAAGGTAGCTTAAGTGGGATTCTTTTCCTTATAACTAATACAAACTCTAACATACCAGCCAAACTGTACTCTTTTTCACACATTCTGGACTTTCCTGCCTCTATGCTCTGGGTAGCTACATGCATATCATATTTCCCCTATTAAAATAAAAGCTAAGTAGGTTACACATACTTAAGACTATAATACACCAAATTTAAAAAGTTTCTACTTTGGTCCAACAAATGATTATATCCAGAAGGTATAAAGGCAAGCCATAGAATAGGAGAAAATACTTCCAAATCATGTATCTGATAAAGGTGTAGTATCCAGAATATATAAAGAACTCATATAATTCAACAACAAAAATACAAACAGCCTAATTAAAAATAGGCAAAGGACTTGAATAAACATTTTCCCAAAAATATACAAATGGCCAACAAGCACATGAAATGATGCTCAACATCATTAGTCATTAGGGAAATTTAAATGAAAACCACAGTGAAATACTGCTTCATACCCATTAGGATGGCTATAACTTTAAAAAAAAATGGTAAGTGTTGGAGAGGATGTGGAAAGAAACTGGAACCCTCAAAAAATTCCTGGTGGGAATATAAAATAGTGCAGCTGTTGTGGAAAATAACTGGAGATTCCTCAATAAGTGAAACATAAAATTATCATATGATCCAACAATTTTACTCTTAGGCATCATACCCAAAAGAACTGAAAAGAGGTGCTCAAATGAAAACTTGTTCATGAATGTTCATGGCACACTATTCATAACAATCGAGAGACAGAAATAAACCAAATGTCTATAAACAGATTAGAGGATGAACGAAACATATTATACAGTGGAAAATTATTCAGCCATCAAAAGTAATGAAGTACTGATACATGCAACATGAATGAACTTTGAAAGCATTAAGCGAAAGGAGATAGACAGAAAAGGCCATATATTGTATGATTTCATTGATATGAAATATCCAGAATAGACAAATCCATGGAGACAGGACACAGATTAGTTGCTAGGGGCTTGAGGGAGTTGGGGGAAGGGAAGTGGCTGCTAATGGGTACGGAGTTTCCTTTTTATAGTGAAGAAATGTTTTGGAACTAGATAGGAATAATGAGCATACAACACGGTGAATGTGTTAAATGTTACTAATGGTAAATGTTATGTATGTATTTTACCATAATAAAAAAATTTTGACAGGTTTCTAAAATTGAAATTCCAATAATCAATTTTTAAAATATGGTCACCAGTCTAATTAACTGAATAAACTCATGTCTTCCAGTAGGATTAAGTACGCCAAACCAAAAGCCATAGATAAACCACACGTTTTTTGTAAAGTAAGAACTATTTCAAGGAAATCCAATTTTTTTCTGGCTCTGTTTGGTATTAAATATGTTAAGTAAAAAGCTGAATTCCACTGGTTAAGGCTTTTTAAACAAAATACAAAAATGATTGTTCATAGCAAAAGCTGTTTATTGTATAAGCTGTTTTTAAGTTTTATCAAATGTAAAATACAGGTTAATATACAAAAATTATTAAAAATCTCAGTGATGACAAACATATATGTATTTCATTTAGTATGGACTCATGAGAATGAATTAAATGACAAAATGTGTTTGCTATTAATAAAAGATCAAAGTATAAAAACAGAGTGCAAGGAAAAAGCTAGACACATCTAGTTCTACTGAAATTGATAGTAATTTGTTTTGCTATTTAGAAAAGGCTAAAGAAAATTTATTTCACAAGTGGAAAAGTATAAAGGGTTCTTCAAAACTAGCAGCAGCATTAAGGCAATATTTACAATACAAAGTTCAATACTTCTTTTATATTTAGCAATGTCAGTTACTGATACTGTATTATGGATTTTACCACAATCTGTATAAGTTAGTCCTTTAAACATGGACTGTTTTGCAAACACATTGGTAACAAGAGTTTTAGGCTTTACCAAAATTAAACTGATTTAGGTAGATCTACCTAAAGATGACCAAATTTAAGGGTGGCAGACCCCAAGTCTCTGATTTTATTTTATTCCTTGAAAAGAGTACCAGAGGTGAAATAATTTATGCCTGTTTGTACAAACCTCAACTATTTACATATTATGTCTATTTGCCTGGTATGAATCTATTATACCTAGGATATTAGAGTACTTTTTACAGTTAATATACAACTGAACTTGCTTAGTTGGCTTTCTAATGTATTTCAGCTATGGTTCCCCTCCAACGCTCAGTTCTTCAGTTGTCTTACATTGGCCCAACTGATTTCTCTCCTACAGAAGCATCCCCCAAAGACAGGTACCAAACATACTTTGAGAAATGATACTATTAAAGTAATAAATAGACAGCTTCCAGGACCATTCAAGGTTCCAATCATTTGGCTATATAAGTTTGGTTACTTTTAAAAAGTTTTTATTCCAATAAATCTTTGTGTTCTTATATATTAGGCTCTGTCTCTATGCAGAGACATAAGAGCAAAATAGACATATTCCCTATCTCCAGGGAGTTTGCATCTTACTAGAAGGGACAGACAGACACACAGACACACAGACACACACACACACACACACACACACACACACAATTATGCAAGTCTCAATACTTTGTCTTCACCTCATTCAATCCTCAAAAATGGCTGATGGGTATACTGCCACCATCCACTTTTTCAAGGCAATGTATATAGAACTTGTGCATTGGATGTAAAGACTTGATTTTACAACTTTACTCTCCCAGGGTTTTTCCTACAGTTGTTTCCTTTCTGATCTATGACAGCAAAACAACTAGTCTAACAGCTATTCTGGCTCTTTTCTTCCTGAACAAATTCCTTACAAAACATGGTAGACATAATTTTTCACATGACTCTCCATTTTCATATCATCCTACTTCCTTCAAAACAAAAACTGGATGTAAAGTTTATCGCCATTAAAGCTTCACAAAAAGGCTACTGGTATAAAATATATGTCACTCAATTTGCTAGCTATCCCTCTGACAGGGAGTGAATTTAATGTTATTTAAATCAATTACCTGGATATCATATTTTATTTATTTATTTATTTATTTATTTTTATTGGGAATTGGGGAATAGGAACAGTGCTGGGGAATTGGGGGAAGGGGAACAGACAAGTTGCTGTCGTTTTGTTCTTCAGTCTAGTTGTGGAGGACGTTGCTTCACTGGCCCAAGTTGGCACCATCATTGCACTCTTCCTGGGTGAGGCAGATCAGTCGCCGGCTTCTGGATGGCCGCTCATTGCGGCTGCTGGCTATATTCAGTAGCCCATGGCAACCCACTGCCACAGGGGCTGCAGCCTATGCCGTCGCCGGCGACTCAGGGCAGCCCAGCTCCGGGTTGAGCTGTTGTTCAGCATCTTAGCTGTGGAGGGCAGTGTCACTGGCCCTCATATGTGGGATCCGAACCGGGGCCCTCTGGCGTCCCAAGCCAGTTCTTAACCATCGCGCCACTCGGCGGGCCCTGGATATCATATTTTAATAGAGACTGACAAGCACCCATAAACTACCACAAGTGTATCCAAACCCCAGTTTCTCAAGTTTCAAATCATGTGCCACAGTGCTACAAGTCACTGTTCCAAAATGCAATTCAAAGCATGTTTCCCATGTGTTAAAAACCCATCAAAGGTTTGATGCACTGCCACCCCACATGTAATCAATTCAAATTGCTTAGTTTTGTCATACAAACTCCTTTATAATTTAGTCCCAACCATGTCTCCTCAGTTTTTGACAATGTACCTCACTTGCTCTAAGGAAAGTCAAATTCATGAGCATCCACAGTCCCAAAAGTGCTGTGCTAGTTCATGTACAAATTCCGCGCATGTCGCATGTGCCAGTACTATCCTCAGTCTTATTCCAATCCAAACCCTCCTCATTATAGTAAAAGACTTACCATTCATATTTAATCTCCAAAGAGTTCCCTAACTTCCCACCCCAAAGTTAATCACTCCTACAGTGCTGCTGATATAACCTTGGAGCTTCTTTTATAACACTAATCAGGTAATACTCTGTAAGTATTGATTTACATGACTCCCCCATCTTAACTTTATTAATATTCCATTTATCTAATTTCCTTAGTGCTTCATTTAAATAATAAGGCTCAACAGCATTTGTGAATGAATAAATGGTAAGAAAATTGCAAACTAACCCATAAGAACTGTATATGCTTAGTTAGGAGGGCCCCAAAACAAAAAATGGTTCAGTAGTAATCTTTAAATTTCTGAAAGGAAAAAATGTCAAAGAACTGTCTTGTCCTTTGTGGCTCTAAATGGCAAATTAGAGCCAGAAACATTACAAAGAGATACACTGTATCTCTTTGAGAACCTTATAACAATAAATAACCTCAATAGGCTGCCTTGAGGAAATTGAGCTACTTATTATTGAAAGAATTCAAGCAGAGGCTAAACAACATCCATCAGGTGCCTAAAAACTCTCTAAGAATAAAAAGATTGAAATTTAGCTCTATGTTGTTGTTGTTACTTTGTTTTCTTTTGTTGACATTTTGCTCATGTCTAACCTAGAAGTACGTCCTGAATTGGTAACAGAACCTAAGATAGAGCCTATGATAGTACCCAGTCTTCCAGCAGCACAGTTGAAATCCTTCTCTCAACAGAGGTTGTTTTTTCCTCTACATGGTGTTATGATGTTTCCATCAAATGGACAACTAAATGAAAAAAAAATTACATTTTGGTGGTCTCATATAAAAGCAAAACAATCTTCACGCCTCATTAAAACATGTAGTTAGTTATTATTTTACTCAAGAAAGTTGAATAGCGGTTATCCTCTAAAAATTTTCCTTTATGCAGTGTTAATTCTCAGCTATTTTATTAGTACATATGCCCAATACTGCAAGTTACTCACTGTTCTACTATTCTTGTATTATGTATTCTTGTATTCTTGTATTGACTGTATTATGTGCTTCTGGGAGCATATTATAAAGATGGACATCGTCCTCTAGACATTCAATTGCTGTGCAGGTTACATTATATAATAATTACCTCTCAAAAGTTTTATTTTATTAGTCTCTAGATAACAAATTTGGGTGCTCAAGACCCAATTCTGAATTTTCCATAACAAATCCTTTATTTTCTAAACAACGCCCAAGGATTATCAATATCTTTAATTGTAGGTAATACCAATGAAGCTGGAAACTCAGTCCAAAAGGGATGGGGTAAAGAGTGTCAAGGACCATTTAGACAAAAAAAGCAACTTAAACTTTATCACTTTTCAAAAACACAGAAACTACTTACTCAGTTGAGACCTTTTACTGATTTAAAACTTCAATAACTTACTTCAGAATTTAAATTTCTACACAATATATATTCCTGGTAATGCACAATTAATTTTCTCCTCATGGGTGAGAGAGGCTTTAACTATGTTTACTAGATTTACCATGGCACTTGTAAGAGAAATTCTCCTTTTAGCAGTGGAACTCAAGTATTGGGTTGTCGGAAAAGTCATGACATATTTTTTCTGTTTTTCGTTGCAATGCGTCATGACTTTTCCAACAACCCAATAAGAATATTGTGTAAAACCATATGTTGCATTTATTTTACCTTTTGATACACATGCTTTTTAATACCTGAATCTATCATACTAACAACCTAAACTTTTAAAGCCTAAAATAAAGCTTATACATACACCTGTCATTAAAAAATATTTTCACTTGCACAAAATGCCAGTTAAGAGGCCATGAGGGGATGGGGACATTAAGGAAGTTAAGAGGGAGATGCACAGGGGCGGCCAGTTAGCTCAGTTGGTTAGAGTGCAGTGCTCATAACACCAGGGTTGCCGGTTCGAGCCCCACATGGGCCACTGAGCTGCGCCCCCCCCAACTAGACTGAAACAACTGCAGGTGTTTTTAAGGAAAGAAGTTGCCAGAAACATCCACAAAAGCATTGAGTAAGCAGAGTAGAAAAATAAATATGGAGATAATCTGTGGTAATTCTCTAAAGCCCACAGACCAAAGTACAGAGTTAACTTTCAGCTAACAATTATTCTCTGCAGCAATTTTTCCCGTACAAACCTCCTAACCATATCTCCAATACCGCCAATCCTCCACATCCTCCAATTTTTATCTTCTTTCTTACCACTTTAACTGAAATAGTATGAAAACAAAGTATACATCTTTAGTTTTATTTTATATTCCCTGTCCTGCTTTTCAAAAGCAGATAATGTGAACATCTTATGTTTTTCTAAAAAAAAAAATAAACTGTTGTAGTCTTTGAATAACCTTTTTCTGCGACAACAACAGAAAAGTATTTCCCCTACTTGACTAGAAAATGATTATACACAGTCTAGATGAAAACCAGATTTGGAAACTCTAAATAATGCTCAATGTATGATGGTAGTTGTACATTACAATATTTGGGAAAATATGAAAAAAATAGCACATAATTTGATTTCAAAACTACCATGTTCAGTTCCAAACTTAAAATGTTTTAATCTGTATGGGGTTAGAGAAGACTGATGGAAATATTTTTAACCAAGGAGTGTATCCCAAAATAAAATTCAAATTAAAAAAAAAATCAAACAAAATTGAAAGGTAAATTAAACACATTATCAAGTTCACTGTCAAAATAGCTTTAAGTAGGAGCATAACTCGAAGGTTAGTTTCCTAAGGTAAACTTTTCTTAATTGCAGGAAAGAGCCTGCTGAAAACCCAGACAGTCACATGGGTTTCCCCTTCTTTCTTCTTCTGGCCACAGAAGTGCAAGAAAGGCTGAAGCAGCAAATTCAGTAGGGGAATAGACATGTGTAAAGCGTAGGATTTTTTCTTAAAGGCATGGAAAAGAATTACAACTAGCAGCAGAAGGAAGGAAAATTAACATTCTTTTTGATAAACTATAAATAAAGAGAGGTAAAGTTATGACTCCACGTTAAAGAGACCTGAGTAAGGTTTTTTGAGCTAAAGCTTTTCACAGAACAGGCAAGCAGAGCTATCTAAACAGCATAAAATGAAAGTAAAAGACCCTTCCCACCAATAAAAAAGGAAGCTAAAATTAATTAGGCAGAGATAGCTTCTGAACTAGTGAAGTTCAGCAAAATACCTCTACATTTGTATTTATATCTGTTCTTTATTGTACCTCTATTTGTATTTATCAATTACATAAATTGGCCCAAGTACATAATATGACCCAATTTTAAATAAATAAAACAATCTGAGATATAAATGTAACTTCTTTTAGTTGTTATCTGAGGAGACCTGCCTGTTAACAAATGCATCAGTAATTATAGTCTGGGAACTACCTGCCTGCATCAGAATCACTTGGGAGTACATGGTAAATATCTGGATTCTTGCTGGGCCCCACTCAAGATCTACTGAATCAAAAGTGTGTGTGTGTGTGGGGGGGGCGAGGCAGGGGGGAGGCTCTCCAAGAATCTGCATTCTTAACACCACCACCACAATCACCACCACCATGTGATTTTAAACACTAAAGTTTAAGAATTACTGTAGTAGGGTCCAAGCAACTATCAACCAAAACTACTTCGGGACAACTCTTAGGATAGCTGACAGAGTTCCAAGGATAAAATACACAGCCTCAAAAAAGACTGCCTTTCCCTTTCTGAATAATACATTTAGAGATGGGTAACAGATGTATCACCTCAAAATCTCCAAATGTTTCCACTCTTCCCCAGAGCTTTGGTACCACATTCTAAGTACGAAATGTATGAGTAAGCCAAGTTAAACATTTCATGAACTTAAACTTAAAAATAGGCTTTGCCTGTCTATAAGAGTTCCTTAAAACAATAAAAGATACAAATATTTTAATTTTTCTCAACATTTTCTCCTTTCAGGTTTGTTTTAGTCAAAGCTTCAAGATTTCTGGAAATTTTATATCACTACACCAGAGTTCATTTTTAACACCTATCCAATCCCAAATACAAATTATGTTTAAAAATCAACTACACAAATTGTGTAATGTTTCTTCAGATAGTACACACAAAAATTCATTCCAGTTTCATCCTTTATTTAAACCAGTGGATTTCAGTGATGGGGTTGGGGAAGGGACTGTTGGTAGTCTTGCTGTAGTTTAAATAATAACATTTGAATCCTCACTATATGCCACATAATACAAAGCACAGAATATTATCTCATTTAATCCTCATGACAATCCCATAAGGTGGGTATCTCCATTATTCCCATTTTATGGATGAGTTGCTTAAGGTCCAGAGAGGTCAAGTAACTTGTCCATAATTACACAGCTAGTAAGCTAATTCAAACCCAGGCACTCTAACTCCAGAAAAAAGGTTTTTAACCTCTACACTATCCTGCAGTTTGAAGATGCCACTTGCCCAAAGCAAGTCCTCTGAATCTGACTAGGTAGGGGTTGTGGATTCTGGAGAATTTAATTGTATTTAATGTGCTTTTCGGAGATTTTGAAGTATAGCAAAAGTTAGGAACTCTGGCACTGAGCTCTTAGTTCACCAAAGTGGAGCACTGGCAACCTTTGAGAAATAACTCATGGTTTGAAAGTTAAAGTCTCAAATTCTAGTTCATTATCTAGAATTTACTTATTATCCTATTCTCTCTCAATTCTCTCTCTTTCTCCCTTTCCCCCCCCCCACTCCAAAGACATCATAAGAAAAAAATAGATCTAGAATTTGCTAAAGAAAAATTAGAACTGGTCTGTACTGCTACATATGAGAAACTAAACAAATGTCACTGATGTTTTAGTATGATTACTCTGAGGCAGAGTTAGACCTTTACTGAAAGAAATGTTCAAGGTAGAATTTAGAGTTGAGGAGGATATTTCTATCTCTGGCAACCTTTTCATTTTACAGGTGAAAAAACATCCTATTTTTTTAAGCATCCTCTTTAACTCAGTTCACATCTGTAATATTAAGCAAGCAAATATTTATTTAATTAATTTATTTTTTAAAGATTTTATTGGGGAATTGGGGGGAGGAGAACAGCACTGGGAAATCGGGGGAAGGGGAACAGACAAGTTGCTGTCGTTTTTGTTCTTCAGTCTAGTTGTGGAGGACATTGCTTCACTGGCCCAAGTTGGCACCATCATTGCGCTCTTCCCGGGAGAGGCAGATCAGTCGCCGGCTTCTGGACAGCCGCTCACGCTGGCTGCTGGCTACACACGGTAGCCCATGGCAACCCACTGCCACAGGGGCTGCAGCCTACGCCGTCGCCGGCGACTCACAGCAGCCCAGCTCCAGGTTGAGCTGTTGTTCAGAATCTTAGCTGTAGAGGGCAGTGTCACTGGCCCTCATATGTGGGATCCGAACCGGGGTCCATCTGGCATCCCAAGCCAGTTCTTAACCAACCCGCCACTCGGCCGGCCCAAAGCAAGCAAATATTTAAAGTCTACAACAGTGAGTGCAAGAGAATTGTGTATTATAATATCAAAGTACATTGGAGCTGGGAGGGACTCTGAATCTCCTAATTTCACAGATGAGGAAAATGAAGCCTATGAATTTTAGTGATTTGCCCAAAGTCACATATTATTTCATGGCAGAAGCAGCTACCCAGGACAAAAGCCAAGTTTCTTATTTCTCAAGCCAACAGTATTTTCATTATACCAAAATCTGTTTTTATTCATAAACTTCTTATAATTCATAGATATCAGCACATTAGTTTCAAACACTAGGAATCAGATCTATAGTCTAGTTCTGATTTTTGTATCAACTAACTATCTGACTCTGCAAATACTGTAAAATAAAAATAAATCCTACCCTTTCTAGGTCACAGGAATAGTCCAAGAATCAAAAGAGAAAACTTACAAAGGTAACACATATTGAAATAATTTTGGAAAAATATGACATGTAAAATTAAGATATATTTTCATATTTTTTTCTCGAGGCAAATTGGTACTGGTTAAGTATTGTAAATATTGCCCCAAATAGTCTCAACTGAAAACCTTTGAAAATAATTAGATCCCCCTGAAGAACAACTTTGATCCCTGAGGTTCCTTCTACTTTAAAGATTTCTGATTTTACAATAAAACAAAACTTTTCCTCAAATAGAAACATTTTAGTCAATAACTCTATGCCAAATAAAGTGTGAAGTTTAATTAATAGTAATGTACAGTAGGTCCTTGAATAACATTTAACATCATTTTGTTATAAAGTTGATGATATGCTGTAGGAACTCTTGTTTATATCAATTAGCCTATGGTAAAATTGGTTACATTATACATTGTTTTCACTTAAAGTCGCAGAACCTATCACTATGTCAAGCGAGGACTTATATTGTACAAATGCTGCATTTTAAGTTGTGACAAATGTACCACAGTAATGTGACACTGACAATTGACAGTAGGGGAATTGGATGAGCAGTATGCAAGAAAACTCTGTACTATCTGTGTAACTTTTTTGCAAATCTAAAACAACTCTTTAAAAAAAAAGTATTTAAAAAAAGAAAAAGTAAATCTCTATGCCCATTTCGAATAGTTCAGAAAATTTCTACCAAACAAGTAACTCCAAGTTGATATGAGTTAATAGTCTGTTTTGCTTACTGGGGTGTAGTGTTAAATATTAATTTAGTTTAGCATTTCAAAATAACATGTTTGAGCGCTTAAAATTCCCTTAGTCCCACAAAAATAGGAGTTTTCCAATACTGCTCTACCTAATTTATATTCACATTATCACATCTCAGACTGTCTACCTTAAAACAACGACCACATTTCTAAGGTAAAGTCCTTGAATCAATGCTGGACTTCAACAGTTTAGTGTAGATCCCTAAAGTGTTTTGTAGTTGGTTGTTTTGGTTTTTAAAGAAAATACCAGGGGGCCGGCCGAGTGGCGCGATGGTTAAGAACTGGCTTGGGACGCCAGAGGGCCCCGGTTCGGATCCCACATATGAGGGCCAGTGACACTGCCCTCCACAGCTAAGATGCTGAACAACAGCTCAACCTGGAGCTGGGCTGCCTTGAGTCGCCGGCGATGGCGTAGGCTGCAGCCCCTGTGGCAGTGAGTTGCCATGGGCTACCGTATGTAGCCAGCAGCCAGCGTGAGCAGCCAGCAGCTGCTGTGAGCGGCCGTCCAGAAGCCAGCGACTGATCTGCCTCGCCCGGGAAGAGCACAATGATGGTGCCAACTTGGGCCAGTGAAGCAACGTCCTCCACAACTAGACTGAAGAACAAAAGGACAGCAACTTGTCTGTTCCCCTTCCCCCAACTCCCCCAGCGCTGTTCCCAACCCCCAATTCCTCAATAAAAAAAAAATCTTTAAAAAAAAAGAAAATACCAGGAAACAATATTGGTCTTGCTGGGGAAGGAAGGAGGTCAGGCATGGAAAAGACACAAAAGGCTCCTGCGCCATTAGCTCCTCAATCTAATATTATAATGGGCAGTTTCTCAAATACTCTAAAAATCTACATACTCTTATTTTTATCCTAGAACAATTAATTACATTCTTTTCAGCTTCTCTAAAATTTTAAACATTTTAATTATATTAATACATAAGTGATGTCCAAAGGAGTTCATTCTATTAGTGACATAGAAATCAATACTTTTGCATTTATTTTTATAATCTCTCGTAGTAACAAAATTTGTGTTTTTTTAATTTAATATTTAGATCAAGATATTTTTTCATTCTCCTTACACCACACCTGTATGTAAAAACTACTTATTTGGGAGAGCTATAAAAATCTTTTAAAACTTATCAAGTTTTGCCTTTACTTAATCAAGATGTTGATGAAGGAATTTTTAAAGAAACTGGGTTTGAAACTAGTTTTCACTTTAGTCAGCTGGGAAGAATACACACCATGGGACAAATAAGAAAGCCCTATCTAACAGAGGTCTATGATGGTTCAATCAGGTGAATTAAGATTTTGCCAACTAATGTAAATTCTGGTGGGAAAAAAAATGTGGTTGATTTTGTTTCTGAGAACCTTAAATTAAGAAAAATTATAACTGTAGAAATTTCAAATTCTCAATATCACAGTTAACAAAATGAATACATGTTGTCAATAATTTTCATATTGAGAGAATGGAAACTACTTAGATATGAAAAGAAATCGCTAGAAGAGTTTTTAGTCTTCCCTATTCAGCCTAACTAATAAAAAGGGCTCTGTGAAAACATTTTGGGGGCCGGCAGAGTGGCGCGTTGGTTAAGAGCTGGCTTGGGATGCCAGAGGACCCCGGTTTGGATCCCACATATGAGGGCCAGTGACACTGCCCTGTACAGCTAAGATGCTGAACAACAGCTCAACCTGGAGCTGGGCTGCCATGAGTTGCCTGCAATGGTGTAGGCTGCAGCCCCTGCTGCAGTGGGTTGCCATGGGCTACTGTGAGTAGCCAGCAGCCAGTGTGAGCGGCCAGCAGCCGCTGTGAGTGGCAGTCCAGAAGCCAGCGACTGATCTGCCTCACCTGGGAAGAGAGCAATAATGGTGCCAACTTGGGCCAGTGAAGCAACGTCCTTCACAACTAGACTGAAGAACAGAAGGACAGCAAGTTGTCTGTTTCCCTTACCCCAGTTCCCCAGTACTGTTCCCATCCCCCTATTCCCCAATAAAAATCTTAAAAAAACAAACCATTTTAGGAGCGTTCAGGTAGCTCAATTCGTTATAGAGAGTGTGCTCTGAGTAACAAGGTTCCGGGATTCAATTCCCACATGGACCAGTGAGCTGTGCCCTCTGCAATTAAATTGAAGACAACGACTTGAGCTGAGCTGCCAGCGGGTGGCTGGATGGCTCAGCTGGTTAGAGCGTGTGCTCTTAACAATAAGGTTGTGGACTCCCACATGGGATGGAGGGTTACACCTCCCGCAACTAGACTGAAAATGGCAACTGAACTTGGAGCTGAGCTGCACCCTCCACAACTAAGATTGAAGGACAACAACTTGACTTGGAGCTGGTGGATCCTGGGAAAAACACATTGTTCCCCCCAAAAATACACTGTTACCCAATAAAGTTCAAAAAAAAGTTTTTGCCACAACATTTAGGAAATTTCAGAAGTGAAAAATTATAGAGAAAGCTACATGAATCTATATATTCCAGAATCTATAAATACAGTCAATTTTCTTTTCAAATAGAAGAAATACTTTTTTCCCTACCTTAGCTATGCCCTATAAGGCCACCAAATTCTTGTAATCATCATGAAGATTTTGAAAAAGTTATCAACCTTACCAGGAGACAGACAGATAAATACTTGTGTGTTTCTAAATAATAGTAACTATGCCAGTGCATTCCAAACAAGCCTCAAAAGTAATAAATGCCTTTTAAAAATTACATCTATACATCTTTAAAAAAATACATACCTAGGGCCGGCCGAGTGGCTCATTGGTTAAGAGTTGGCTTGGGAGCACCAGCTCGGAGCAGCAGGGCCGCTGGTTTGGATTCCACATGGGCCAGTGATGCTGAGCCCTCTACAGATAAGATGGTGAACAACAGCTCGACCTGGAGCTGCGCTGCCATGAGGCGAAGGCGACGGCATAGGCTGCAGTGGGCTGCCATAAGCTACCGTGAGTGGTCGGCAGCCAGTGTGAGCGGCCATCCAATGGCCGGTGACCAATCTACTTCACCTGGGAAGAGCGCAATGATAATACCAACATGGGCCAGTGAAGCGACATCCTCCACAACTAGACTGAAGGACAGCAACTTGTCTGTTCCCCTTCCCCGATTCCCCAACGCTATTCCCCTCCCCCAATTCCCCAATAAAATCTTTAAATATATATTTATAGATATATAGATATATATACCTAATAATAAACCATTCTACTTTGAAAACAATTAAGACATGAATTTGATTGAAGGACCCATAAAAATGGTTTAAAGCTACTTTATTTATAAAAGAGTAATAAACAAATCCTTGAGGAACAAAGGCTAGCCTGGAAACACAAGATTTTTGTGTGTTTTTTTTTTTTAAATTTTCATCTCCTTCTCACTGCTGAGTTGGTGACAGTGCGGGTAGTAGTATCCACATAGCATTTCAAAACTTTTATAGACAGGAAAGGGCCAAGGATCTGAGGGAATGTTGTTTCTAGGGCTCCTATAGTCAAGTCACCATAAACACAGAGAGATGCCCATGTGAAGCAAGCCTCCAACAGGAACAGAACTACAACTAACCTCATCTTAAATGGAGGAAAAGCACATCACTAGAGCAGTCCTATCCTGGACCAAATTACTTTCTCTCCTACAAGTTCTACCCCACTCAGTGAAGCTCTTGTCAATGATGTGTCTTAACTGAACATAACTTTGCAGTCATAGATGTATTGCTGCAAAATGTTCTCCTCTTTACTTAAGTTAAAACAAGTGTGAAGCTATTGTGTGTTTTTTTTTTAGTTTTTTTTTTTTTTTTTTTTTAGCTGAGCCATCCTGCCACCTGTTGGCAGCTCAGTGGCTGCTCAGCTCAGGCTGGGAGTCGAACCGCTGTTGCTCAGAGCTCGCACTCTTGCGTCACGTGACCGCTTAACCAACTGAGCCACTCGGCTGGCCCAACGTGAAGCTATTCTTCAGGAGTGTTTATTTCTGTTATAGATTTTTTTGCCCAGAGAAGGGAAAGAGAGGAAGTGGAAAGAAGGGAAAGATGGAGGATAATCAGGTTGGAGAGAAAAGAACCACAGGTGAACAGCAGCTGTGATGAGATGTAAACCTGGACTGAAAATGAGAAATCCTGGTTTATAATCCCAGCTCTACTAAACTACCTTCCTTAGAGAGTGAGTTTCCTCATCAAAAAATGAAGTGGGGGTAGAGCTTGCACCCAACAAGAATTTGTCCTAGAACAAGATATCCCCAAAGGGAGCCCTCACCCAGAGGTTCAAAGTTGAGAATGACAACTGTGCATAGGAAGTAAAAACCCTCTTAAGGTTGCGGGGAAGGGAAATTTCTGATTATTTTGCCTGGGGATGGAATATTGTTTAAAATTACTAGGTACAGGTTACTACCTAGAGAACAGTAAAGAGGAGGAGTCCATGCAAATTGTCAATTCAACACAGCCTGAGTGAGGTTCTTCATACCAGCGCCAAACATTGTATAAGAGATGAATGTCACAGCCTCTACCTTTAAGGTATTCAGAATCCAGTTAAGGTTTTGGCTAAATGCTAAAAGAAAAATTGTGCCTCCATCAGACTCTGCCCTTTCCCACCAGTTATATAAAAGAAGCAATGACACCTAGAATCTTCACATTCATATCTCAATTAAGAAAAATGAGGCTTAGAGCAATGAACTTCAGGGTGCCTAAATTTCCTGACTTCAAACCCAATGATTTGAAACATGATTAGTGTGGCCATATGAATGTCAACTGGCTCTGTTAATGCAAGTCCTATTAATCTACAGGTTAAAGAAAAATTTAAAAATTACATTGACATTCCTGCCTACTATTAATATGAAAGTCTCTTATGATAGATTTGCCTTATTATTCATAAATTGCAATACATATATATGTATATCTTCAAACTTAATCCCCACTAGCCTGCACTCCACCTTCAAGTCCAGGACCACTGTCCAAATCATCTCTATTCCCAATGGGTGGCCCAGAGCAAGTACTCTGGGTATACTGGTTGAATTAGTGATCTCCAAAGCCCATTCCAGGTCTGAAACTGCCTGACACCTGACATCGAAACATGACCAATAAACAAATACATACAGTTAACTCACCTTGAGAGCTTTAAAATATTGCCACTACAAGTTTTAGCCATATTTTTGCATCTATAGGCACAAATGTAGAACTCACTACTCTATATATCTTGTCCTATAAATAACACAAAATTAGAATTTCCCAATCTTGATTTAAACAACTTTATAATTTATTTTTAAATTTATACGAGCAGGAAAAGCAAGGGTTAATAAAGTAGAAAAAGGAATAAGGAATATTCATTGGTATCAGGAAACTGTGCCTGTGTTCTACAATGCACACTAATTGTACAATCCTCTAAAATTTGAGCTGCAGAATTTATTTCTGGTTTTTGTCAAGATCTATGAAAAAGGATAAAAAACACAAGAGAGAGAAATCTGAGAGGGTTTTACAAGTTGGGAACACTTTCCTATTTGCCTAAAGGTTTTTTTTTTTAAGTATGTCAAAATCTGACTTAAGGGAGATTGTTTTTGCTTTTCATTAATGTGCATTAAGGGGAGTATTTTCTGACTACTTATCTCTGACAAACCAACAAAGCCCCGTTCTGAAATCTACAACGTCCAGCAATATAATTTAATTTCAAGAATAGCAGGGCAAATGATATATACAATACCATAAAAAAATTAAAAATTCGTTGCTGGAAAAAGTAGAGGCCTATCTAGCAGAAGTAGAGAAGAGGGATTTTCTACAATAGATACACCGCCGCAGTAATTTGGCTTTAAATGCTGGGATCAAATTCTACACACCAAACTGCATATGAGTAAAGGCCACTCACAGAAATGGTTAAACACTATGAAACACAACCTCTTCTAATTTCCAGAATTTCCAAACTACGTGAATGGATCTGGACTCCACGCAGACAGCTCTGCAAAATGACTTCCCTTTCTCTTTTACAACCACACCCCTACACACATATCGCCATCCCCCTCCTCCCGCCGACCCTAATCCTTGTAGTACAATTTTTTTTTTAATTGAGGGCAGTGAAGGTTGTCTGCTTTTCCGGAAGAGGCAAAACTGTATATATAGATAGAGCGCTACCACGTTGGCAGAAACTGAATACACGGAAACCAGGTGTGAATGGCAGGTATAGCCTCTAGCCCACAGGGGAACAGAAAGATTCGCTGCCCACAGAGCTCAAAACTTCTACAGACAGCACAATGCGGACCCAGTTCCTCTTCCCCGGGTGACAAATCAAAGCTAAGTCCTGGCGCCAGCGAGAGCAGGCGCGGAGGCGGCCACCAAGCCGCTCTTGGCCAGCTCCCCGCCTCGGCCCGAACCCGCCCCGAGCCCCGGCGCAGCCTGCGCTATACCTGGCGAAGAAGTCGGCGAAGCCGCCGCTCCGTCGAGCCCGGGCCGAGGTCCCCGCGGGGCCCTGCTCCGCGGCGGACGAGGGCACCGGCGGCCCTGCCGTGGGCAGGTGGTCGCGGGCGCTCTGACTGCGGCTCACCTCGAACGTGTTCCGAGAGTTCAAGTGAACGTCGGAGAAGCCGAGGCGTAGCTCAGCGCCCGCGCCCCCGCTAGTCCTCTCAGCCGAGGTGGCGGGGGACGCGCCCTCCTCGGGGCCCCCGGCGCCGGCTCCCGGCAGCTCCAAGTCCTCGCTGCCGCTGCCGGCGCCCTCGGGCTCCTCGGCGTCCGCCGGCGCCAGGCAGCAGCTCCGCAGCGGGTCCTCGAGCGGTGCGGCCCAGTCCGACCTGCTGCCCGCGCCGTCCGCGCCCTCGTCTCCAGGCCCCTCCGGGCGGAGGCGGCGGTGGCAAGGATCCCGGCCGCCCGTGCGGGCCAGCCCGTGAGTCTCCTCCAAGTCGCGACAGTCCTGGCCCGGCAGAAAACCCGAGTCCCCGTTGGTCATGCCGCTGTACCGCGGCGCGCCGGCATCCGCCGCCTCCGCGCCCCGGTGCTTGGAGCCTTCGTCCGGCGGGCAGGCGTCTGAGCGCAGGGCTGCCGAGGGCGGAGGGGCGCGGGGCAGGCCGGCGGAGAGCGGACGGTAGCACAGCCCTGGCTCCAGCTGTTCCCCGGCCACCTCGAGGTAATGCCGAAGGAGCTGCTGAGGCGGCGTCTCCTCCTCCTCTTCCTCCTCCTCCTCCGGCGGCTCCACAGCGCCGACGCCTCCGCCAAAGCCTCCAGTGGCCCGGATCATCTTCCCGTCCTGGCCCGCCGGCTCGGGCGCCGGCACAGGGAGCAACTTGGGGTTTCTTCTCGAGCAGGCTCCGGCATCCCCCGGACCTACCATCTGGGGCCGGGTAACCGCCACTCGAGAAGGCGGCGGAAAACTCCCTGCGTAGGCTCGGCCCGGGAACAGCGTTGGATCCTGCGGCCGCGGCGGCCACCGCCGCAACCTTCCCAGACCCACCCCTCCCACCCGGGGTTCGGGCAGTTGCGGGAGGGCGGGCACGCGCCTGGGCTTGCGCACGCGCAAAAGCTGGACCGGTCAAGGCCCGACCTGGAGATTCCGCGAACCATAGAGACAGCAGCTAGAGAGACCCGCTCCATAACACTCCAGCGGCCAATCTGGGATCCTCCATCTGGATGGTGGAGGTTAGTTGGCCCACTCCGACCCTGACAGTTCTTAAAGAAGCACGGGTATGCCTCGCTTAGCAAAAATTCACGTGACTTACTTAATTTATGGGAGTAGAACACAGGATGTTAGATGTAAGTCTTTCCAGCTCTAACTGGTTGCCAGTCAACTTTACGCTTTTTTACATCCATCTTCTCCATTGTCATTGCCACAATTTAGGACTTCATCGTCCCATGTCAACACCCTTGCTTCTCCACTCCATCTTCCACAATACTACTAAAATTTTCTTTCTGATCTAGCACCATGTTTCAGTACATCGCTCTTTCTATTCTTTTTTGTTCTTCAGTCTAGTTGTGGAGGACGTTGCTTCACTGGCCCAAGTTGACACCATCATTGTGCTCTTCCCAGGCAAGGCACATCATTCCCCGGCTTCTGGATGGCCGCTCACTGCGGCTGCTGGCTACACCGTGGCCCATGGCAACCTCCATGGCCGGGACTCACAGCAGCCCAGCTCCAGGTTGAGCTGTTGTTCAGCATCTTAGCTGTAGAGGGCAGTGTCACTGGCCCTCATATGTGGCATCCGAACCGGGGCCGTCTGGCGTCCCAACCCAGCTCTTAACCAAGCGCCACTTGGCCGGCCCACATTGCTCTTCTTAAAGATTTCTATTATCACCCTAGGAGGGAGAGGAAGTAGAGTCAGGCAGAGAGGGGCTATTGAGATAATTCCAGCACCCAGAGATAATGGTTTAAAATGGGGTGATAACCATTGAGTGGAAATGAAGTGTGTTTAAGTAGAAATCAGCGCTGCTTGGGTACTGAAATTGAAACCATGCAAGGAAGATTAGCATGGCCCCTGCGCAAGGATGACACGCAAATTCGTGAAGTGTTCCATAGTTTTAAGGCTAAGCAAGCATCTAAAAGGACAGTAATGGCTGCTGCTAAGACTCCCATGGAGCAAAAGTTTGTGTAGCACTTAAGCCTGTGAAGGTTTCTGCTCCCCAAGTTGGTGAAAAAATGCTAATTTGGCCCATCAGATTCTTAAATAAAGATTGACTATAACAAACAAATAAAAAATAAAGTAAAAATCACAAGACGTGATAACATTGGTTATAAGGAGAAATGATTGAAGAGGTAGGAACCAGCAATTACTACTAAAAACTCTTGAGACTAAACTGATGCAGTTTGAAGAAATAGATTGGGATTGGAAAAATTTAAGAGGGGAAATATATCTGGTAAAGTAAAAGACTGGAACTATCCAGCATATAGTTAGAGGTCTAAAATTTGGGTTTGGAGGTGCAGATTGAAAAGTCATCTGCAGGGCCGGCCCAGTGGCTCAGTTGATGAAGAGTTAGCTTGACAGTGCAAGCTCTGAGCTGCAGGGTTGCCAGTTCAGATCCCACATGGGGGCCAATGACACTGCCCTCTACAGCTAAGATGGTGAACAACAGCTCAACCTGGAGCTGAGCTGCTGTGAATCGCTGGTGAAGGCGTAGGCTGCAGTGGGGCTGCAGTGGGCTGCCTTAAGCTACTGAGAGTGGCCGGCAGCCAGCATCAGCAGCTGGCAGCTGCAAGAGCTGCCGTGAGCTGCCGTGAGTGGCCATCCAACAGCCAGCGACCAACTGCCTCACCCAGGAAGAGCACAATGATCACAATACCAACATGGGCCAGTGAAGCAACGTTCTCCACAACTAGACTGAAGAACAAAAGGACAGCAACTTGTCTGTTCCCCTTCCCCGATTCCCCAATGCTGTTATCCTCCCCCAATTCCCCAATAAAATCTTTTTAAAAAGAAAAGAAAAAAAAGTCATCTGCATACTACAACTAGGGGAGTAATGAATGACATCACTAAAGAAGAAAGAAGAAAGATGGAAATGGGGCAGAGACTCAAAATGTCCATCCATTTCAGGATGGACAAAGTAGTTGTATTGCAAGGGATTAAAGTGGCACCAGTTGTGGATAAAATGAAGCAGCAAATATAGACCACTCATTCTAGAAGTATGGAAGTGAAAGAGAGGACAGAAACAGAATGGAGTTGTAATTAGAAGCAGCAGCATTATCAAGACTTGAAATTTTTTTCCTTATAAACATATATACAAATACACATATATACAAATATACACAGTGAATATAACCTATATATGACTGACTGATAATATATACATAAAAAATGGACATCATGTACTTAGCACTCAATTTCAGAATCATCAAGTGTCTTTTATAGTGAGCATTTTTGAAAGCCCTAAGAAAGGACTAAGTGTCATGGGCATAGTTAGCAATGCATTTATTGTCAAGATCTTTCAGAAGAAGAAATGACTTCCAGGACACAGGTGGAAACGTTAATATAGGAAGACAGAAAATATTTTCAAATCATATATCTGTTAAGGGTCTAGTATCCAGAATATAAAGAATTCATACAACTCAAAAAGAAGACAAACAACCTAATTATAAAATGAGTGAAGGACTTGAACAGATATTTCTCCAAAGAAGATATGCTAATAGCTTTTAATAAACATACAAAATAATGCTCAACATCATTAGTCACTAGAGAAATGCAAATCAAAACCACAAGATAGTACTCACACCTACTAGGATGTCTACAACCAAAGTGGAAAATAAGTGTTTCCAAAGAGGATGCAAAGCAAGTGGAACCCTCAGACATTGCTGGTTGAAATGTAAAATTCCTACCAGCAGCTGTGGAAAATATTTGGTACAGCTGCTGTGGAAAATGTTTGATAGTTCCTCAATAAGTTAAACATAGAATTACTATGTGATCCAGCAATTTCCCTCCTAGATATATACCTGAAAGAGTTGAAAGATGTTCAGGGCTGGCCGAGTGGCTCAGTTGGTTAAGAGCTCACTCAAGTGTGTTGAGCTCTGAAGAACAGCGGTTCTATGCCCCGCCCGAGCTGAGCTGCTGCTGAGCTGCCAACAGGTGGCAGGATGGCTCAGCTAAAAAAATAAATAAATAAATAAATAAATAATTTATTTAAAAAAAGAGTTAAAAGATGTTCAAACAAACACTTGTACATGAATGTTCACAGTAGCACTATTCATAAAAACCAAAAGATGGAAACAACCCAAATGTCCATCAACAGAGGAATGGATAATGCAAATATCCATACAATGGACTATTACGTAGACGTAAAAAGGAATGAAATACTGATACGTGCTACAAAGTGGATGAATCTCGAAAACATTATCCTGAGTGAAAGCAGCTAGGCACATATGTTCACATATTGTATAATTCCATTTATATGAACTATCCAGAATAGGCAAATCCATAGAGAAAGAACGTAAACTGGTGATTGCCAATGGCTGAGGGAAGGATATGGCATTTTCTTTTTAAGGGTGATGAAAATGTTTTGGAACTAGATACAGGTGGTGATTTCATGAAATTGTGAATGTACTAAATGCCACTGAATTGTACATTTTTAAATGGCTTTATTTTATGTGGATTTTACTTCAATTAAATATTTAAGTTAATATAGGAGATGTCTAGAAATAAGTATAGTTATATGATGGTAAAGATGAGGGTAGTTGAGAGTATAATCTCAATCTTTTGTCTTTTCAACCTTTTTCCTCTCTGCCTGGAGAATTCATCCTTGTAATTTTCTTACAGCTGTTAAATCTTTTCTAACTAACTTGTTAACTTATTCCTTTCTAGCTACCACTCTATTTTCCATCAATGAAATCACACTTTTTTTTTTTTAAGGAGAGCATAGGTTACAGTGGCCCATACAGGGACTAAACCGGCAACCTTGGTGTTATAAGCACCACACTCTAACCGACTGAGCTAACCAGTCACCCCCATACTATTTATAAAGTCCAGTTTTTCTAAGTGGTTTATTTTGTTCATCTCCTTCTCTCCCATGGTCAATAGCAGCAAAGGTTTTATGAACCATACTGGCCCATACAACCCTACCATTGTGTTGTCGGATAAGTCATGATGTATTTTTTCTATGTTTCTCGTTGCAAAAATGCGTCATGACTTTTCCAACAACCCAATATTTTCTCAGTGCAGATTTCAAAACTGAAACACATTTATGTTTTGTGAATTTGTGTACAATATGTATTGCATAATACTAAGTTGTGTTAGTGGTTCTTGTTAGTGGTTAGTGGATTTATTTCCCACTTTCAAAACTAAGTTTCTATCTTATCTGATAAGTAATATCATATCTATTTTACAAAGAAAATATTTATTTTCAAAGTGTAACATATCCTTTTTGCGGTCATTAAGAGTTTGACATTAAAAACTTTTGATACCATTATTACTGCATCACTACAACTCGAGGCATAAATAATATATCCTGGTACATTCCTATAAATCGATGAAACTGTTATGATGAGAAAGAATATTTGCAATCTCTGCTGTAAAATATTAACTTAGTTAAAATATGGAAAACTATTGGTATACTTGGAGTCTTACATTTTTTAAGAAAATTTGACTTTCACAGAAATTCTTAAAATACATATAGTTGGTCATATTCTATACTTATGACCCAATCTTCATTATTGAAAGGTGAAATATGTACCATTATCACACATTATTTTGCTACAATTATACTCAAGAAGAGTGTAAAGGCCTCAAACAAAAGGCCTCAAAATTCTTCATATCTTTCTTTAATCCTCAACCTTTTTTTTTGTTATACTGGATTTCCAAATAGCATTTAAACATGCTTTCCCTTTTATCACGTTAAATCACCAGCATCACCATCGACATACCCATAGAGCAATGTTCCTCGAACTTAGCTGCACATTAGTAACATTTAGGAAGTTTTTACAAATGCTGGAGTCTCGGGCCCACCCAAGACTAGTTAAGTCAATATCTCTGGAGGAGGGGCCCTTACACTGATATTAAAAGCTGCTCAATTAATTCTAATTTGCAGCCAAGGTTGAGAAATACTGTCTTATAGCTAGCTACAGCCTTATCTCTCTGCTTCCCTGAACAAGCAAGCTGCTTTGAAAAGATGTTTACACATTGTGCGCCTCCAGATGTGACACCCTGAGAAAGATACGATGTAGCCGAGAATGTATAGCCGAGAATGTATAACCTCAACCTCATTACACAAAATCATCAGACAAACTTGAAATGAGGAAAATCCTATTTCAAAAAATGAAATGGGGGGGCCGGCCGAGTGGCGCGATGGTTAAGAACTCGCTTGGGATGCCAGAGGGCCCCGGTTCGGATCCCACATATGAGGGCCAGTGACACTGCCCTCCACAGCTAAGATGCTGAACAACAGCTCAACCTGGAGCTGGGCTGCCATGAGTCGCCGGCGACGGCGTGGGCTGCAGTCCCTGTGGCAGTGCATTGCCATGGGCTACCGTGTGTGGCCAGCAGCCAGCGTGAGCGGCCAGCAGCCGCAGTGAGCGGCCGTCCAGAAGCCGGCGACTGATCTGCCTCGCCAGAGAAGAGCGCAATGATGGTGCCAACTTGGGCCAGTGAAGCAACGTCCTCCACAACTAGATTGAAGAACAAAACGACAGCAACTTGTCTGTTCCCCTTTCCCCAATTCCCCAGCACTGTTCCCATCCCCCCAATTCCCCAATAAAAATCTTTAAAAAAAAAATGAAATGGGGGGACTCTATTCTTCAAAAAGTGCCAATATAAAAAAAAAAGGCAAAGAAAAGCTTGAACATGTTCAGGATTAAAGAAGATTAAAACAATATGACAACTCCATGCAGTTTCTGCTCTTAAACTGGGTTTTGTACTAGACAGAGAAAAGAAAAACATCCTGTGAAGGACAGTGTTAGATCAGCCGACACAACTGTCATATGCGCAGAGGATTAAATAAAGTTGTCAATGTAAATATTGGTATTTACAATTGATAATTACTATATCAGTTCTGCAAGAAAATATGTCTATTAGGAAATGCACATTGGAGTATTTCAGATAAAGAGCCATGATATATGTAATTTATTGTAAAATGATTTTAAAAAATGCATGTACACAACACACAGAGCAAGTGATAAAATGAACAAGATAAAATGTTCACAGTAGGCAAATCTGGTAAAGATATATGAGTATTTCTTGTATTATTTTAATGTTTACAACTTTTTGTAAGTTCAAGGTGTTTCCAAAAAATGTTTTAAGATAATTCCGTTTTCTCAACTCCCATTTACTCCATTCTAGTCTCTGTCCATAATTCTTTATTCTCAATAATGACTTCCCTGTTCTGATCCACTGGAAAGTTTTCAGTGTCCAAGTTGCTTGATCTTTTCCCCCCTTTTCAAAAGACTGCAGTAAGATGTCAAACTTTATTGTAAACTATTTTACCATGTAAGTGCATCGTCTTCCCTTTCATTTCAAAAATGTGTTTCTGTGAAGCATAACACCACCGATTAAACACCCCCGCTAGGCAGACAGTGGAAATAGGCCATGGTTTTCTCACACAGGTTTGAATTCTAATGAACTTCATAAAAAGAGAAGTCAAATTAAACCAATCCACCCACACACCCAGGAGCTCAAGGTGCTGACAAGAGTTGGACCAGAAGTCCCTTACCAGGAACGGAGCCCTTCAGAGCTGCCAGTGTTTCAGGGTAAAACAGAGAGCCCTCCCCTCCTAGTTAGAAGTGTGTGAAACTTCTAAAAGCCAGCCCTACACCCTATGAGGTGGCTGCTTTGGCTGATGGAATCTTGCAACAGCCTTTATACTATTGATCACTCCCTTCCATTTTGAAACATTCTTTCTCCTTTTAAAAGAAACACCCCTTTTCCTTAGTTTTCATTACTTTATTGTCACCATACTCTCTCCATTTTCCTCCTACCTCTTGGGCTAATACCTCTCAGATTCCTCAGGAAGGGGCTTTTCTTTCTCCTTAATTGAAATTTCCTGTGAAATAGTTCTGAACCTGCTTCTCTTCTCACTCAACCTCTTTACCCCAGGCAATCTCATCAATTTTCATGATTTAGATCAGGGGTGTCAAACTGGCGGCCTGCGGCCGCATGCGGCCCTCAAGGTAATTTTTTTGGGCCCACGATGCTCTGAAGTAAAATGAAAATAGAAAAAGTTGTTATGAAGAAAATAACGCTTAGGGGAGATCGAGACAATACCGTACACACAATTCCCTCGTTAACCCTTTAACTACTGAAGACGAGTATACATGTGGCCCAGTACCTTTCCTGGGGGCCTGTGGGCGTGTATAAACGCGCTGACTCAGTTCTGGTGATGTTTGGAAGTGATATGTGCCACTCTCAGTGTCACATAATGTAAACAGATCCCAACAGCGAAAAGGTTAAAAAGAGCACTCTGGGTTGTGCTGTTATGAATCATACTTAGTGGCAGTGCTAGTTAAAATTTTTAGAGGGAAGCCATTATGATTGTCTGTTCTCAGTCTTTGAATCCAGATATTGGAAAACTAGTAGGAGGAAAGCGCTGGCAAGTTTCGGGTAAAAAAGAATAATGTTAGTTTTATAAATACATTAAATAAAATAAATGTTTAAATAAAAGCAATTATATAGTGTTTTAATTATCCTATCCATATTCCTGAATCCTCACTTCAAAATATAAATTTAACAAAATTTGTAAATGTGATGTGGTCCATGTGAATCTTGCCTGTTGCACCAAATGGCCTGTGTTTTGAGTTTGACACCCCTGATTTAGATGATCACCTATAAACTGGTGACTCTAGAATTTGTATCTACAGCTGCTACATTATACTCCAAATGCCTTCTTGATATTTCCATATGGATATCTCTAGCATCATAAACATAACATGACTAAAATGAGTTTCTCCTAGTTTTCTTCCAGCATTCTCCATCTTTATACATACCACCAACAGCTACTCGTTTCTCCCGATCTTATATGCTAACTGTGTATCCAGCATCTCTGCTTGGTGGTTTCAAAGTCACCTCAAATACAATATGTCCAAGTCCACACTCTTCATTGCCTCTTCCAAATCTGTTCCTATTATAATATTCCACATCTCACTGAATGGCAGTACTGTATATCCAGTTGCACAAACCTAAAACCCAAGAGTCAACCTTAATACTTCCCCTTTCCTTATCCAATTAGCCAAGTATAGAGGGCTGAATTGTGTCCCTCAAAAAGATATGCCCAAGTCCTAACCCCTAGTACCTGTGAATGTGACTTTATGTAGAAAAGGGTCTTTGCAGTCATAATAAAGGCTCTCGAAATGAGATCATCCTGGATTAGACATACTCCCTCTCCTCAAAGAGCTGCTAAATAGATGTGACTATGTCCGTATTATAGACAGAAAAGGCGAAGAAACACAGAGACACAGGGAAGTCCATGCAAAGATGAGGGCAGAGACTGGAGTGATGTGTCTACAAGCAAAGGAACACAAAGGATTGCTGAGAGCCACCATAAGTTAGAAGAGAGGCATGAAGTAAATTCCCCCTCAAAGCCCTCAGAAGAAAGTAATCCTGCCAACATCTTGATTTCAGACTTCTAGTCTCCAAAACTGTAAGAGAACAAGTTCCTGTTGTTTTAAGCTACCAAGTTTGTAGTAATTTGTTATCACAGCCCTACGAAGCTGATACACAAAGTAATTTCTAAAGTCTGTTTTACCTCCTAAGTATCTTTATTTTTAATTATATAATACAATAATATCAACTGTAGTCATCATCTTTTACATTAGATCCTCTGAAATTAGATAGCTGAAAGATCCTTACACACTTTCAGCTGTAAGATGAATAAGGTCTGAGGATTTCATGTAAATGTCTTTCACATTTATTCATGTCACACTATATCCACCCACCCAAACTAAGTTACCATCATCTTATTCCTGGGCGACAGAATTAACCTCCAACTGGTCTCCCCACATTCACTTGGGGCCACATCCAAACAATTCTCCATACTGCAACTAAATACATTTTTATAAACACAAATGTTATGTCACTGCTCTGCTTTTTTAGTCATCATATTAATTTTCAGACTTTTAAGAGAAACACTTTTTCCTTAGTTTTCATTACTCTCTTGTTTCCATTTTTGGCCGTTTCTTCTAAGTACTCTTTGGGGGGATTTCTTCTTCCTTAATAAAAAATGTAGTCGCTTCCTGTTTTTTTAAGGTCAGAGACAAAAATCTTTTTTCATGACCTACAAAGTTCTTCATGATTTGTCTACCTGTCTAGCCTCCTCTCCCACTTCTCTCCCAAAGTCTCTTCTGCAAGCTTCTCTTTCTAGGATGTTCTCCATGATGATCTGGGTCTTTGTTATACTGACTTTTATCTTCATCTCCAGCCTCCTCTCACATTTATCTTCTCCTCACTTAATATGTGTCAGACACATTGCCTTTTTCTCTGTTTCTAAACTTATGTGCTAAACCCTTTCTCTCTAAGTGTCTTCATGTATGTTGGTCGTCCTGCCTAGAGGGCTTTTCCCCACCTTGTCAACCTGGCTAACTCCTACTCTTTCTTCAGGACTCAGTTTAACGTTACCTCCTCTGACCTCCCCTCCAACTGCTTAGACTCGAGTTTTATGCTTTCATGCACCATTTTTCTCTGTAGTCAGTACCACAGCTATAATTTTATATTTGGTTTTTTTTTTTTTGACTGGCATTCACACACACACACACACACACACACACAACAATGCAAACTCTGTGAGGAGAGTATGTCAGTTTTGTATACCTTAGCAATAGTATCTAGCACAATGTCAAGCACATAGCAGCTGTTCAATAAACATTTATTAAAGCAATACATGACTAAATGGATGAATAAAAAACTATCAAAATATGTGTCTAGTCCTCAGGAAATTCCAACTCAACAGATTACTCGTCTGTAATCCTCAAGACTGTGTGATTCAGAAACTGCCTGATGCTGATTCCTATTTATACTTTTGGACACATGCAATTTCATAATCTACGGATAAATGTTTAGCCTAAAGATGATTTATTTTGTATGAGTATGCACTAGTGAGACCTAAAATAACCATAGGTTGTCCTCGCTAACTACTGATCTGAAAGCTGTGAGTCTTTGATGATGAAACTAAACAAAAATGTGGTCAATAAATCCATTTGAAAATTGGTTGACAAGATGTGGAATAAAGTTGGTATCAAAATCCAAACAAAAGTTCGGTAAAACAATGGGAATGAACAATCTTCTGTGGGACTATGCGACTTGGATTGCTATAGAAATCATCTTCAACTTCCACAAATGGTTAAATTCCATGCACACCTGATAAAGTCTCAGCTGGTAAGAAAGGGAGACTAGGACTGAGGTTGTGGATTATAGTTAGACAACAAATATTGAAAGGATGCATATTGCAGATTAACTCAGCAGGGTGAGGTATGTGTGGGAAATGAATGATAGTAAGATCACAAAGCAGGTGCTTTTGGTAAGCCACAGCAGGACAGCCACAAACCAAGAGACAGATGAAATGCTGTAGAAATGCACACTGGTCTGTTGTGGAAGCAAACTGACGCCAAATGTCAAGAGGCACTGTAATACTATGCTGGGAATCTGTCATAGGAAATCATTCAAAAGGATAAAATAAAAGCTATACAAAGATGCTTTCAGCAAAATGTTTAATAGTTAAAAATTAGACATTACCCAAATTGTCAATAATATGGGAAGTGTAGGAAAAACTATGTCTATCAACTATTTCTATAGGAATATTATGAAGATAATTAATTAATAAAAGTGCAGAAATACGGGGGAATTTTACAAATAATATTAAGTAAAAGGTAGATACACACAATTGCATATCATAATTACAAATGATGTGTAAACTGTATATTAATCTTGATAAAGATCAAAAAGAGAACATGGATTTTTGGGGGGATTTTTCCTTTTTATGGTCTTTTATAAAGTCATTAAATGGTAACTTTTTAAAAGAATGCTCTGTAATGCCTTTCCAAATACCTGTTATAGCTATAAATTGTGAAGAAACAAGAGTTGCAAATATATTTTTTATGCTGCAGGAGGGTATTCAGCTACATTTGGAGGAAAAAGCATCTATAAGCCCACATTTAAAAACTATAGACTGGGGCCGACCAAGTGGCTCAGTTGGTTAGGAGCTCGCTCAAGAGTTTGAGCTCTGAGCAACAGCGCTTCGATTCCCGGCCCGAGCTGAGCAGCTGCTGAGCTGCCAACAGGTGACAGGAGGGCTCAGCTTAAAAAAACCAAAAAACAACTATAGATAGACTTGCAAAAACAATGACAGTTTCTGCAAATAGTTGCTACTATAATCAAGTGATAGTTTTTACATAAATTCAGTATAAGGAGGACTAAAGTTGTCAAGTGCTATCATGTTCAGAAACATTTGGGGCCAGGCATGAAGTAGGTTAATTTATATATATATATATATATATATATATATATATATATAAATTTTACCCCCAGTGATTACAAAAGTATAACAGGAAGTCATTTTGCAGAACAGAATATAGAAAAAATTTTAAAACCACAATCTCATCATCACTCAGCAAGTCAATTTTAACATTAATTGAATATTAATTGAATATTCTTTTACACATGATTTAATTTGCTGTGTTGTTTCCCATTCTGTGGATGAAATAAAGTATATTTAGCCAATCCCATTATTGGACATTTTGACGGTTTCCAACTGTTTACTATTACAAACACTGTTGCAGTTTAATTCCTTGTATATAAATATTTGTACATATCTTTGGTTATTTGCTCAGGAAAATGTATTAGAAATGGAATTTATAGGGGAAATGATATAAACATACATTTTAAGTTTTTATTAGATAGGAAGCCAAAGATTTTGCATTGCTTTACATGTTTTCTTCCTATGTCCAATTAAATCTCCTTCCTATCCCTTTAAATTCTCATCCATCCTCCAAAACCCAGCTTTAAGCTTTAATTTCCAAGACAATTCCAGTAAGTCATACAAAGCTCACTGATCTCCCACATCTTTTATTATTTTTTATTGTTCATTTTAAAATAATTTGAGTTACAAAAATTTGTAAAAGCAGTACAAAGTATTTCCATAATTTTTAGATTCTCCAAAAATTAACATCCAAAATACCCAAAATATAACTATCAAAATAATGAAGTTAACATTGATATAATACTACTATATTCAAATTTTTCATTTTGTCCCACTAATGTCCTTGATCTGGCGCAAGGTCAAACATTCCTTTTAGTTTTCATTCTCCTTCTCCCCCTTCAGTGCCGGACAGTTTCTCAGTCCTTGTCTTTCATGACCTCAGGCCAGCTTCATGGGCATGCTACCTGTCCAGTTGCACAGGGCCCTGCACAATTGTTCTAATGCTCTACCGTTGCCATCTTGAAATTCTTAATCATTTTTGAAGAAGGAACCTCATATTTGAATTTGAACTGGGCTCCGTAAAGTATGTAGCTGATCCTGAATGACCTCGACACTTTTGAAGAAGATTGGCCAATTATTATGTAAGATGTTCCTCAATTTGGGTTGGTCTAATTGTTTTCTCATAATCCAACTCAGGTTTGATTACACTTTCGGTAAGAATGCCACAAAAGTGATGTTGTGTGCTCCTCAATGCATTGGATCAGGAAGCTCATGATGTTGGTTTATTCTGATACTAGTGATAATAACTTTAATAACTTAAGTCAAGATGATGCCTGCCAGGTTTCTGCACTGTAAAGTTGATATTTTGTCCTTTGATACGTATTTTCAAATTGCTCTCAAGAAAGATTGTACAATTTTACATTTCCCACTGTGAAAGTGCCCAGCTTCTTGAATCCTCACCAAATATAGAGTGTATCTTTTTTAAAGATTTCCCAATTTTACATGAGTAAAAGGACTTCTCTTAACTATTTCAAATTACTTTTCTTTGACTATTGATGAAGCTGAACCCCACTCCCCCGTTCCCATATTAGCCATTTATATTTCTTCATTTGAGAATAAGTCAAGAGGTTTTTTTGCCCAACCTGCTTTCAGTTCCCCTTAGTGACTAGATAATCCTGAGAAATATTTGGAATTGAACATGGACCATGGAAAAGTGTACAAACTATGGGCTAAAAGATAATTTGACAGTACTTTAAATGTTTAGAAGATGGTGATTATCTTTAGTATATGACTGTGTGTTGTGAATTCCTGAAGGGGTTATGGTCAACTGGCTCTGGATCTAGGCTATGGGGGAGAGCAGAACCCTCGTGGCTTGCTCACAATGGCTTTGTGAAGTATAAAAGGGGAAATAGAGTAAGTGGCCAATTAATATTTGTTGAATTAGTGAATTAATAAAAGGATAAATCAGGGCTGGCTGAGTGGCGTGATGGTTAAGAACTGGCTTGGGATGCCAGAGGGCCCCAGTTCAGATCCCACAGATGAGGGCCAGTGACACTGCCCTCCACAGCTAAGATGCTGAACAACAGCTCAACCTGGAGCTGGGCTGGAGTGAGTCGCCTGCGACAGCGTAGGCTGCAGCCCCTGTGGCAGTGAGTTGCCATGGGCTACCGTGTGTAGCCAGCAGCCAGCATGAGTGGCCAGCAGCCGCAGTGAGCGGCTGTCCAGAAGCCGTTGACTGGTCTGCCTCACCCAGGAAGAGCGCAATGATGGTGCCAACTTGGGCCAGTGAAGCAACGTCCTCCACAACTAGACTGAAGAACAAAACGACAGCAACTTGTCTGTTCCCCTTCCCCCAATTCCCCAGTGCTGTTCCCATCCCCCCAATTCCCCAATAAAAATCTTTTTTTAAAAAAAGGATAAATCAATGAACTGAGAAGAATAAAGATAGGAAAAGACAATCAGAGTGGAAGGGCTGTGCAAATAGCCACAGGGTCTTGAAAGTACTTGCCAGAAAGAAGAGAATGTATTTAAGTTTACCACACCTTTTACATGCCAGGTGCCATATAGAGATGGTCTTACTCACAGGTAGGTGTTCCTATCCCCATTTTAAAAACTAGTAAAAACGAAGTCTTTCTGCACTTAACATTTGTGCTTTTTCCCATATACTGTTTGGCATGCAGGGATTAAGAGAAGTAGGACAGGGAGATTCACCAAGAATGCTGACTAGGAGGAATGGAAAGAAGAGAGAAAAAACAAGGGTTAGCAGAACGCAGGGGGATACTAACTAAACAAAAAAGGGAAGTGGTTACCAAAACAGAACTTTTGATTTAAAGCCAAAAGCGATCTACAGGAAACAGCTCACCCTTGGGATGGGGAGTAAGAATAGACTGAACTAGTATTGCATAGTGTAATCTTATAATTTAAAATCAAGATGCAGGGTTCTTACACTCAACTACCTTTACAGACCAATTAGTCTGATGGATGTTAGATAACAGAAAGTAGTGGTGTGTGTGTGTGTGTGTGGGGTAATTAGAGAGTGCATACTGAGCATATGCTCCACCAAAAGCATTCAAAAATCAATTAAAAATATCACACACACACACACACACACACACAGTTTTAACCAAACAAAACAATTCTTCTGGCAGAGGCTGGCCCGTAAGCCTCCAGAGTGTGCCCCCGTGACTGCTCTAAATTCTAGAGAAAATAGCTGACCATGTCAAAGAAACTGGTAACAAAACACCTATAAGAACCATGGTACATGACTCTATACTTAAGATTCTTTTTTTTTTTTTTAAAGATTTTATTGGGGAATTAGGGGAGGGGAACAGCATTGGGGAATTGGGGAAGGGGAACAGACAAGTTGCTGTCCTTTTGTTCTTCAGTCTACTTGTGGAGGACGTTGCTTCACTGGCCCATGTTGGTATTATCATTGCACTCTTCCCAGCTGAGGCAGATCAGTCACCGGGCTCTGGATGGCTGCTCATGGCGGCTCTTGGTAGCTCACACTGACTGCCAGCTGCTGATGCTGGCTGCCGGCCACTCTCAGTAGCTTACAGCAGCCCACTGCGGCCTCACTGCAGCCCCAATTGCAGCCTACACCGGTGCTGGCAACTCACGGCAGCCCAGCTCCAGGTCGAGCTGTTGTTCACCATCTTATCTGGCCCTCATGTGGGATCCAAACCGGGACCCTGCTGCTCAGAGCTGGCGTCCCAAGCCAGCTGTTAACCAACGTGCCACTCGGCTGGCCCTTAAGATTCATTTTAACTCATCAGTTAAATTTAATTCAACAAACCAGTAAATATTATTTGTTGATAAAAAATGACTTATGTATCAAGCATTGCAAGATGGAATAAGTCACTATCTCTGTACTTTGGTATTTAGTTCTCAGTTTAGGTCCTACAAAGTTTTATGAATGAGTCATACACTTTACAGAATAACCTTTCTCCTCTGCTCAGTAGAAAATCAGTCCCTCATGTTGTCCATGATTTAAATCTTGCCTTCACGCCCATTTAGCTTTAAACCCATCACATAGTCCTATAATGTCCTGTATTCTAAAATTGTTTTTTGTTTACCTACATTAAAATTTGATTTACTTAGTTCTGGGTGATAAGAAAATAATTTGTGTTTGAATTCCAGTGCCTATCCAGGTCTTAAGATGCCCCATAAATGTTCACTGAAGCTAACACTGATGGTTTTTAAATATGTATGTCCACAAATTCTCTGATGTTCTTCCCTTCAAAAAGTGAACTCTAATTCCCATATCATTGAGTGTGGTCTGAACTGAGTAACATATTTCTAACAAATTGAACAGCGAAAATGGTGACTTCCACGACTAGATCTTAAAAAGCATTAGAGTGTTCCCCTTGCGCTCTCTTGGTTAACTTGCTCTGGGGGAAGCCAGCTGCTATGTCATGAAGATGCCGAAGCAGCCCTATGGAGAGGTTCACATAGTGAGAAAATGGAGCACCCTGCCAACAGTCAGTAAGGAGTGGAGGCCTCTGGCTAAGACCCATGTGAGTGACCCATGTTAGGAGTGAATCCTTGGGGCTCAGTAAAATCTTGATGACCGCAGCCTTGTCCAATAGCTAGACTGCAACTTCCAGAATCAGACCCATCCTGCTAAGCCATTCCTAAATTCTAGAGCCACAGAAACTGTATAAAATGATAAATGTTTATTATTGTTTTAAGTTAAGTTTTAGGGTAATTTGTAAAGTAGGAATAGATAATTTCATATGCCCCTGAATCTATCATTATATTATGATACACACACACACACACACACACACACACACACACACACACACACACATTCTATTATGTTTATAAGCTAGCTGTTTTGGAGCCTGGCTCTTTCACTTACTTCCCCTCCTCTACTTCCTATTTTTGCCACCTCCAGAAGCCACCAATTCCCTTTTTTTCTGGATGTTAAAAAGTACTAAATAGAATATTAAAAAGTCCTTTTGCGCCTAATGGATCCAAAGAAGAGATTCCTTAGTGGCAGATCTTTATCTTCTTTCTGGGCGTGACAGATGTAGGAGGAGATATTTTGGATCATCCCAACCTCTCATTGATCTATTCATAGATATCTACTTATTTCACTTATGTATCCATTTTTTCACCCAAATGGATTTTAACTCTAATCAGCAGCATCACTTTGGAAAATGAAAGAAAACAGAAGCATAAATGCCACCTAAGCAGGTCTTTGGAGTGTATGTGGAATAAGCCCATGAGTGGAAATATTTCTAAATTTGTAACCAGAGGAAGTACTCGAGCTTTGGTGATAGGAGGGGTACAGAACATTAGATTAAGCAGGGGCCGTATTAAGGAGGTATGAGAATGTATATACAAGATCTTCCATGTTCCTTTCATTCTGCCGTCTCTTCCCTGCTCAGCTACACTTCCCCACAGCTTTAGAGGCCTCAAGACAATGTGTCTTTGTTTTACGGAACATTCTTTCAGAGTGCTCCTAGCAGAGTCTGGTACAGAGAGGAAGGAGAGAGGAGCTATTGCTGCCAAAGGGACGGTCAGAAACTGTACATGACTTTGTGCATGGAATGTACTTCCCTTTCCCTAAAGATTTCAGAAAGCAGTAAATTAATTTTAAAAAAAATGGCTTTGAAAAGCCAATGCAAGTAAAGAAAGGAAATGTCATGTCTTAGAAGTTTAATTTATCAACAACAATCTTAAATGGAAAAGAACATATATCACAACCTTAGGAAAATCCCTATGTAATTTTTTTCTAATTTATACTATTGCAATTAGGAAAAGGGCTTAAGGCATTTGATGCCTTTTGCTGAAAACCACTCCCACTGGTGGGACTGACAACTTAGTACATTTTCCACATGGCATAAACACATTTTGCTACATTATAATATCTAATACTCAGATTCATTAACTTTAAAATGGAGCTAATATTTATCTAGATTATTGAGGATAAAATGAAATAATTTATATTTAGGGAACTATCAAAAGTGCTTAATAAGTGATAACTGTCTTACATTGGGGTCCACTGAATTTGACCCCAAGTCAGGGTGTGATGGGTTGAATTATGTACCCCCACAAAAGATGTTAAAATTCTAACCCTCAGTACCCATGAATGTGACCTTATTTGGAAATAGGGTCTCTGCAGATGTCATCAAATTGAGATAAGGTCATTAGAGTGGGCCCTTAATCCAATATAACTAGTGTTCTTTGGCGTGGCTGGTTAGCTCAGTTGGTTAGAGCTCAGTGCTCATAACACCAAGGTTGGATCCCCACATGGGCCACTGAGATGC
>NW_017731392.1:3370194-3401354 GCF_001890085.2 Hipposideros armiger | reverse complement strand
CTCCAAAAAAAAAAAAGACACAGAGACATAGGGAGAATGCCATGTAAAATGGAAGCAGAGACTGGAGTGATGCATCTACAAGCTAAAGAATGCCAACGATTACCAGCCATTACCAGAAGTTAGGACAGAAACATGGAACAGATTCTCCTTCACAGCCTTAAAAAGGAATCAACTTGGCCGACACCTTTATTTCTAACTTCTAACCTCCAGAACTGTGAGAGAATAAATTTCTGTTGTAAGTCATGCAATTTGTGGTACACTGTTATGGCAGCCCCAGGAAACTAATACACGAAGATATAGTAAGTGCAAGTGGTTTCTTTTGAAGGAGAGTCAAGGAACCACTGATTGCAGGATGGAGAAGTGACACTCAGAAGAAAATGACAGTAATAGGGTGGGCTGAGTAAGTTACCTCTGCAGGTGTGGCTCAATCCTTTTGTGAACCTCCAGGAGGCAATACAGAATACACTTTAGCGTTGTCCCACCTCTGAGGAGTGAGAACATTGGTATTTTTATTTATTTATTTTTTAAAAGATTTTATTGGGGAATTGGGGGAGGGGAACAGCGTTGGGGAATTGGGAAGGGGAACAGACAAGTTGCTGTCCTTTTGTTGTGTCTAGTTGTGGAGGACATCGCTTCACTGGCCCATGTTGGTATTGTGATCATTGCACTCTTCCCGGGTGAGGCAGTCACTCACTGGCCATTGGACGGCTGCTCACGAAGATCATGCCAGCTGCTGGCCAGCCCCACTGCAGCCTACGCCGTTGCCAGCGACTCATGGCAGCCCAGCTCCAGGTCGAGATGTTCTTCACCATCTTAGCTGTAGAGCGCACAGTGTCCTCTACATGTGGCCCTCATGTGGGATCCGAACCGAGGACCTGCTGCTCAGAGCTGGCATCCCAAGCCAACTCTTAACCAATGCACCACTCGGCTGGTCCAACATTGGTATATTTATTAGTATAAATATCGGTGTATTAGTTTTCTATGGCTGTTGTAACAAATTATCACAAATTTGGTGCTGAAAAACAACAGAAATTTATTCCCTCAAATATCTAGAGGCCAGAAAGCCAAAATCATTATCACTGGAATCGTGCTGTTAGCAGGGCCTAGCTCCCTCCAGAGGCTCTAGGGGAGAATCTGTTCCTTGCCTCTTCCCTTCTGGTGGCTACTGGCATTTGTTAATTTCTGCCTATTTCACCACAATCTGCTTCTGTGGTCACACTGCTTCTTCCTCTTCCGTGTGAAATCTCCCTGTGCCGATCTCTTATAAGCACACATGTGATTGCCTTTAGGGGTCATCTGGATAGTCCAGGATAATCTCCCCAACTCAAGATCCTTAATCATACCTTTGGCTACTATATAAGGTAATATTCACAGGTTTCAGGGATCAAGACCTGGTGCCTTTGGAAGACATTTTCCATCTACAATAATTGGTATATTTATCCTTCAACTTCCATTTGTAATTGGTTAAAGGGTGCTCTCAGGGGTGAAAACTCCTTAACATTTTTGGCCTGCCCTACAAGGGTTGAGAAAAAGCTAAGTTAAAAGTTGCAAGGACTTGTAGAGGACTTTTGGGGGTATGTATGGAATGGGAAGTCCTCAGAGGATTGTTAATGGGACACTAATAACATTTGCTATATTATTATTTTTGTTTAGTTTGGGTTTTTGTTAACAATTTTCATTTAATACTCATTAGTTATAATTATTAGCTATTTTAACCAAATTTTCTGATGGACCGCAATATAAATTATTTATACTACCTGTGTGACCTTGCTTAGAAAATATTATCCCACTTATATGAACTTGATCCGTTCTACAAGGGTACCTTTAAGTATACATTGCTCTGTCATTTCCTCCGAAGTATCTTTTCTTTATCTTTTTTTATTTTTAGCACCTATGCAATCTTTTTTATTAATCTCTTTTGGTCATGCATAATTATCTTTCTCAACTCTGTATATTTTTCTCAGCTATATATTTTAACATTGTCAATGGTAGAAGACCATGACATATGTATTTTCAAATTCTTGATGTTGTGATTTTGGAGATTTACATTTATAATCTGGCAACACTTAGTAATTTTTCATAAGGAAATACAAAGCATCTATTTTAAAAGAAACTATTTTAGTTTCTTCAATTTCCCTTTATAGAACATAAATTATCTCTGGGACAGGATCATTAGAAGCCTTATTGTCCCATGTCTCCTTAGTGACAGTTTCAAACCAGCTGTTTACAGAAAATCGAACTGTAATATGTGACTGACCAAGAAAGCCCTGGCTTGTTTCCAAAAATCTATGGAACATCGGGATTCTAGCTGTGGGTAAATGAATGAAATAGGGAATGTTGGAAGAGGCACAAGTGAAAAAAAATAGTTTGGTTTTGGATAAGGTGAATTAAAGTTCTGTGGTTATCATGTGGAGATGTCCAGGAAGCAGGTGGCTTACAAGGCTGAATTTTGAGGGAAAGATATGCACTGGACAAAAGATTTGGGAATCTCTCTGCAATAGGAAGATGGATGAGATCACACTGGAAAAGCAAGTAGAATGAGAAGTAGAAAAGTGGGCAAGTGAGAAATCTGAGTCAGCAAATTATATATACACACACACACACACACACACACACACACACACATATATACACACACACACTTTTTTAAAAGATTTTTATTGGGGAAGGGAAACAGTGTAGGGGAATCAGGGAAGGGGAACAGACAAGTTGCTGTCCTTTTGTTCTTCAGTCTAGTTGTGGAGGACGTCGCTTCACTGGCCCATGTTAGTATTGTTGTCATTGCATTCTTTCCCGGCTGAGGCAGATCGGTTGCCAGCCATTGGACGGCCGCTCATGGTGGCTGCTGTAGCTTACAGCAGCCCAGCTCCAGGTCGAGCTGTTGTTCACCATCTTAGCTGTAGAAGGTGCAGCAACACTGGCCCTCATGTGGGATCTAAATCGGCGGCCCTGCTGCTCAGGGCTCGTGTTCCCAAGCCAACTGTTAACCAACGAGCCATTCGGCTGGCCCAAGAGTCAGCAAATTGAAAAGGCAAGAGGAAGGAGGAATGGAGGCAGGAAGAGAACCTGGGGAAGAGGCTGTTAGGAGAGCCAAGAGAGTGGGAATTCTAATGTGCGAAAGGAGAAATGCAGCGGAGAGATCTAGTTAAACAAAGACAGAAAGGAAAAGAAATTACATCATTCAGTGCACACTTATAAAAGAAAAACTCAAAAGTTGGAGGTTCTTGATGAACTTAATGAGAGCAGTTTCAGTGGGATATTACAGGCAGAGTCAATTGGGTTAACAGACCTCTCAAAAGGGCTCACAGGAATCTCTGGGCACAATCCCTGTGAAGCAAGTTTGGGGTAGCACAGTGACTCCTCTCAGCCCAACTGTCCAGGAAAGCTCTGGAGGCTCCAAGAGGATCTAGAGCCCAAATTGAGTTTAGCAGCGGATTGAGTGGGAAATGACATAAAACTGACAAACCAGCAAGATTAAATTAGTAAACTTCCATTTTAAAGTTTGCAATCAAATAATAGATTGCTCAAATTCAAGATGGGAGAGATTTAGCTTGGCAACAATTGCTTAAAAATGATCCAAAGATTTTTGTTGATGATAGATTTAAAATGGGCCAAAAGTATGACTTAATTCCCCAAAAAGCTAGCACAGGATTGGACTGTGATAATACAGAAGTGGAGACACCAGGAGAATACTAATTTTATTGGAAGTAAGGACAAGCAGGGAAGGAGGAAAATAGAACAGCAATTAAAAAGGCGATAGAATCATCAGAAAACAATTTAAGGATGGAAGGTATCTGAATATGTTTATTGGCCAAGGAGAGGAATCCATTGGGGAGGGAAAGGACACAGGAGAGAAGGGGTAATAGTGCTACAGGAGACTGATGATGTTAGGAGACCGTTGGTTTCAAACTGAAATGTGGATGCCTCACCCGTGGAGACTGGCAGGAAGGCTGAAAGATGGGAGTGCCCAAGGATAAGATGCTGTTTGGAAAGGAATTTGGACACTTTGGAAGAGCATAGGCAAACGTTTTCAGCTTGCTTGATGAAGTAATACTCCAGTGGGACAGGCTCTGCTGTTTCAGAGAGGGTGTGAGGAGACAGCGCAATGGGGGAAATTGGGGACGTTGAAAGGGAGGGAAAGAATTCCAGATAGAATGGAATTCTTGGTCTTTGAAGTGGGATCCGGAAATTGGGAGGTTTCCTTTCAGTATGTTTAAGACCAACACCCACAGGAAGCTCAGAACCTTTTGAGCCCTTGCTGGCTTTTCCCATTTGGCTCAGGACTGCCAGGCCAGACCCAGAGTCAGTAATGTGCTCAAGAATCATAGGCTTTAAAGTTAAACAAACAAACCGTAAGTGTAATTCCTAAATGTATTCATGAAAAAAGTCTTTGAGAGACAATCATTTTAAAAACATATTCTTGCAATGCATAAATCTTCCCGTTTAAAATTCTGGCGGAATTACTAAGCAGACAGAACAATTTGCACAAAGCTAATATAGTTGTAAAATACTGAAATGCAGATGAATTTCACTGATGTAACTCTTTACCAGACAACGGTTATTAAAGCAAAAAGTGTTTCAAAACAAAACATCAAGAATCACAGACTTTTGAGTGGTGGGGGGTGGGGTGGGTCATGAGAAATCAACTCGGTATTTCACAAACACGCCCGTCAAGGGCCAGGCGAGGAGCGGGCATTACACAAATGGAATCAGCTTTTCTCTGCCGTCAAGACTTTACGGAAGGTAAACACACTACAAAAATCAGTTTTTATAACAGAAAGATAAGTTACGTGAAGAAAGGCACAAAATACAACGAGGTTATTGAAAAAAACCAAGTCCCTTCACTTTGAGAGGAGGAGCCCGATTTCCCACTTTCAAACATGTCTGGGAAGGGTCAAAGATTAAGATACCTTGTAAAGTACCGCCCGGGGCCAGCCGCCTTTCGGCCCACGTTGTTCTGGGCTCGGTGCGTGCCCATGCTCGTGCACACCGGGGGTGGACGTCGGCCCAGGGCCGCGAGACTGTCACCGGGAGAGGGCGCGCGCCCGAGCCTGTCTGCGGAAGTCCCGCCCTCATATCCGGCGGCGGAGAATGGGGAGGGGCTAGCGGCAGCTTCCGTCTTGTGCACTGTAGAGGTTGCGGCACGTGTGTTGCCCCCTCGGGATTCCTGGATTATTTGTGCACCCTGGTGAACTTGTAGCGCCGCAACGCCTTTCAGATTTAAGGATGAAGGCGGTAAGAATCCTCTGAAGCTCGGTTTTCGCGGTTTAGGGTCCCTTTGGCTGATAGATTTGCTGCCTGGTGTAACTAGCTGTCTGGCTGGTTTTTGCCCGTGTCTAGGGGGCGGTGGCCTAGATTCGGGGCTCCGTCTTGGTTCTATGAGCTGTCCTCTTGGCTCTTACCCTGGCTCTTCCTGCATTGCCCACTGTGCTGGCGCTCCACTTCTGGAGCCACGATAAGACAAGCACCGAGTTGCATCCCTAGGATGTCAAACTTTGAAGCGTTCTTTCAAGACCATCTTTTGAACCTCGTATTTTACAGATAAAAACAGGGTCCTGTTCTCTGTTCTCAGTGAATTTGTAGTATGAGTCATGGGAACCGAGACGAGTCCATTTTATCCCCTAAAGGGTAAGGAGATAGGAAAGCAAATTCTGGTTCTCACAGAAAATTTGAGCTACTCCTAGGATTTGGATTTCTGAATGAGGAGTCACCAGCAAGAGAGTTGGAATTCAAAGTGTTGGAATTTCAGCTTTGCCTTTCTTAGTTTAAAGGTCTTTGACAAGTCACATAATCTATAAGCCTTAGCTTCATCAGTAATGTGCGGATAACAGCAATCACTGCTTAACGAGGCTGTTGTTAAGTTGGAGCGTTTTGTAAAGGATAAGACAATATATAAAGGTCAGTTGTTTGACAGTCAGCGTTTTGCTCCGAGTATGCTAACTACAGGTGTTAAGCTAGCCTCGAATAACCGTTTACCAATAGATCAGTGGTTCTTAACTTTTTTTTGTCCAAGACCCTTTTGAGCAGCTGTCGATTTGGTCACAAGAAGACCCCTGGTTGAATAACTGATGCTCTAGTGCCATTGTGTAGGATTAATGCTTTAGTTTGGTTTTAGCTTTTATAGGCAAGATCCATGGCTGTGAGACATTAGAATTGTGGAATTGGTGTAATGAAATTTATAATCGATTCTCTTTGCTCTGATTTTAAAAATAAAATAATTTAAATTTCTGGGTATGCTGCATTCCTCCTGTTGTTGTTTTACAGAGAAGAAATAAAAAACAGGTCCCAAGCTTTCGGAAGTTGCTAAAAACTAGTAAGGTCAAACTTGAAAACAAGCTAAAAAATAAGCAATTTAAACAACAAAGCACTCTCAAGAAGTACCGAAAAGAACAGAGGAAACTAAGGCAAGCTGTAAAAGATGCTGTGTCTAAGAGACCCGTTCCATTGGAGGACCCAAAGAAAAAACGACCAGGTAATCGTGAAGGCATTCTTGTGCTGTAATTTCCGTTGATTTGTTCTAAAATGTTCTTCATGAAATAACTGCTTTCTAGTAATCACTCTTCTTCTCAGATCTTCCCAAGAGTAGGTAAGAATAGTAGTCCTATATACTTTATCACAGTCAGTGTGATAAAACATTTCAATACAGTATTCATTGTGAGAAAGAACTAGCCTCTGCTTTTAGTTTCTCTAGAAAGCAGATCTGAAGATACAATACTTGGGAAAACAAACTCGGAATAGCCCTGTAAATAAATGTTGGGCAGCATACCAGGGCTGCCACTGTCCCATTCACTGGGCGGTTGCTAAGGTAAGAACATTGCTTTTCTCTGGTGCATTCTTCACAGTGTTGCCAAGGTTCATTTAGTATTCTAAACTTCTGGCTTTCTTTTCACTTGGAAACCTGGCATGAAATTGAGCTCTAATTGTCAGGGTTATTCTTTTGTAAAACTATTCAAGAACTCTCAGTACTCAAATTAGGTAAGGAATATGACCATTTTGAGTCAGACCAGTTCTACAGTGTTACTGGTACTTTCATGGTCATCATATTTGACTGTATCTGACTATTGTCTTCCCGTGTCCATCTCATTTTCTTAATCCTGATCTATTTAGTTTGATCTCTTGGCAACATATTATTGTGATGTATAAAAGGTCATGGGACTGGAAGTCAGGAAACTTGTTTTTTTTTCTTGATTTTGTTACTTACTAGTGATGTGGCCTCAGTTGGTCACTTAATTTCCAGGTATTTAATCTGTAAAAAAATGCTATGGTTGAGTTAGATACTTTTTAAGATCTCTTCCATTTAAATTCCAGTAGAACTTTTTTTTTAAAGATTTTTATTGGGGAATTGGCGGAGGGAAACAGACAAATGGGGGAGGGGAACAGCATTGGGGAATTGGGGGAAGGGGATCAGAATTTAAAAAGCATGATGTGTTAATAATTATATATTAAAAATAAGCAAAATATCTCTTCATTCTTACATATGGAAGTCTATCGACCATTGGATATAAGTGTATAAGGTTCAAGTGAAAGATTGTGTTAGAGTCATTTTGCAAATTATCAGCATATAGATGGTAATTGAAGTCTTAGACTTGGGTAAAATACTGTGGAGACTGTTATATGAGAATAAGAGAACGTAGAACAGAATTAGAAGGAACCCCAGCATTTAAGAAATGGGTGGAGGAAGAACCAGAGAATTAGGAAGAAAACCAGAATTGTACAGTGTCTTAGAAATCAAAAGAAGAGTGTTTCAAGAAAGAAGGAAACTATGTTCTAGCATGAAATACTCTACAAAATAGTTAATTTAAAAAAAAGTGAGAAGTAGTGTGTATTGAAGTTTTCACCCACTTGAAATTATAGGCTATCACCGCATGTCTGATACGCTTATACCCTTTGAATAAAAAAGGCAAAAAATATATATACTCATAAACTCATATAAACAATGACAGGCGGGATTAAAAAAAAAGAAATGCACTTTCCTTTGACCCAGCAGTCCCACTGCTAGGAATTCATCCTATGATTATACAGAGGGGTTGCCAAAAAATGTATACAGATTTTAAGAAAGGAGAAAACTGTATTACAATTGTAACATTCAATATATACTGATAACAAAAGATGAGCGCAAGGCACATGTATACATTTTTTGGCACCCCTAGTATTGGAAAAAAATTTGCTAAGAGTATACATGCCCAAGCATGTTCATTGCAACACTGTAAAATAGCAAAAGAAACCAAAAAAAACCAAACAAACACCACCACCACCACCACCACCACCAAAAACTGCAAATCAAAATGTCCATCAACAAGGAATTGTTATAATAAATGATCTAAATGTTTTATACAGGTGGTGGAATACTATATAGCTGTTAAGACTGAGGCAGAGCTATATCCTATATGGTACATAAGATCTATGCAGCAAATGATATGCTTATTATCCCTTCCTACTTCAAATTTTTTTAGCAGCTGCATATTTTTCTCTTCTATGGAAGTTTATTTAACCAGTAATAAAATGCATTTAAAATTTTGGAAAGATATTGACAGATTGCCCCCTAGAAAATGACTTGACCGTCTTAAAATGCTAATATGAAGAAATCAGTAGATTAAAGAGGTTGAAGATACAGGGGAGAGAGGGCTTAAACGATAGAACAAGGCAAGAGAAGGCAAGAGTTTTTGGGATCCAGAGCACTGGAGGAGAGGCACCTCTTTCGGTGTTAGGAGAAAGAAAAAGGAAAAGATGCCTGCAAGTGCTATTGAATTTAGTGTAGGAGATTTAAGGTGTTTTCTATCTTACAGCTTTTCTTTTCTCAGTAACTAGGTAGGTCCTCTAATGATTATGAAGTGAGGTAGGTGATGAAATTAGAAGTGTGATGATAGATAAGAGATTTGTGAAGGTACCCTAGGGGAGAGAGAAAGTTGACCAGGAAAATAAAACAATTGCTGGTCAGTTTGAGAAATAGCAGGCTCGTTTAAAGTAGATAGGTGTTCCATTCTGTGCACTGTGTACTTCATATAGTGATATTTATACGTGTTATTGGAGTGAGAATTGTAAGTTCTGTTAGGGAAGATGCTAAGATTGTCTTGTTCATGGTTGAATCCTCAGCACTTAGAACAGTGTTTAGCAGTTAGTTGGCATTCATTCTTCTTCTTTTTTTAATTATAAAAGAGAAAGAAAGAGAGCAAGGGACAAAGAGAGAAAGTAGAATGAGTCATACTTGGGTTTTGTTGGATGTAAGTGTCTAAACTGTAGAGGGAAAATAATTGAGGACATGTGCAAGAGGGTGGTTCAAGTGATAACCACACAGTCTAAACAAGGGAATGAAGATAGGATAGGATGTAGAGTCAAAGGATTGAAGGTCTATTTGGTCAAAAGTGCAATGGAAGTAACAGAGTGACAGCTGGAAGGACAAAAGGTTGTGATAGAGAGAGGGGTGAGCACCAAGGTTTGGGATGTGGCCCTTGGAGGGGGTGGTTGAAGTGGAGCGGATGTGACAGTTATTGGAGATCAGAGCTATGGGGCTAAGTCATTGGTCAAATGCTCTGTAAGACAATGTAGGATGTGAGGAGACATTTATTTTTTTATCGTTACAGCGACCTGGAAATGTTCCAGGCAGTTAGATTTCAGGGCACACTAGCACAGGACACCGCAGTGCAATAAAGAATTGTCCTGTTCAACAAGTGAGTAGTGCTCCCATTTAGAAACACTGGGCTCAGGTATTAGAAACACAAGCTTTTCCTGTTGGAGAACAAAAATGTAGAGTTCTACATCTCTAATCCTTGTTTCTGATTTTTCTTTTTTTTTCGGTCGAACAGGTAAAAGGATTGAGAGGGAAGAGGAGGAAGAAGAGGAAGCCCTTCCTTTAGATATGATGGATGAAGATGACTTACAGTTAATGGAGGATTTAGGACAAAGAGCATCTTTTCTAACGAGAGATCTTTCATCTAGGTAATACTTTATTTAGACTATAATCGTTCACATTCTTTCAGTATTAAAAACTTGGCTCTGAATTTAACCTATGTAGTTAGTGCAAGACTTCAGCTTAAAAACACAATGTTTACAAAGAGTAAACCCTATTATTCAGTTTATTTCCTAAATGAAGTTCATGAATAAAAGAAGCTGATTTTATTTAGTGAGCATCTTTATTTCTTTTGAGTCTGAATAGCGAAGTAGAGTGAATGAGAAAGAATGCCATTCTTTGTTTGAGGAATTGGCAGAACTGTCCTGAGTTCTTTATGGCTATGATCTCAGTCCTCATTACCCTATTAGGTAGGTATTATTCCCATTTACAGAGAGGAAACTGATGCTTCCCCACAATCACAAGTAGTAGATCTGCAATTTAAACTTCAATTTTTTTAACTCCTAAGTGCATGCTATGTTCTGAAGGTTTTTGGGAATGCAAAATAGCACGATGTCACCCTTGGCTCTATGAAATATTCTTCAGAAAGAATCTGCCGTAACTTTCACCTTTATTTTGCATGTAAAGGGAAAACTCAATATAGCCGTAGTTTGAGTCTTTGTGGTAGACTGTACAATTCATTTATTCATTTATTATTTGAGTGTCTGCTGTGTGCCTGGTATAGGTGCTAATATCTATATACCTATTGAAGGTTTGGCTAGTGATACAGTTTTCTGTGCTTTAAAAATGATAAGTCGGTGTTCCTTTTTAATATTTTAAAACTGAAAATTAAATTTTTTTTCTGCAGTGAGCCTGTTCACGCCAGGAAACGAAAGCATGAGCATGTCATGGATAAGTATGAAAAAATACCAAGAACTCTGCAAACTGTGCCAGAGAAGGAACTGATTCACTTGCTTCCTATCAAAGATAAAAGTGGTATAATCCCACAGACCAGGGAGAAGCCAGGTGACTGATTAGCCTGTGTATTACTTAAAATTTTAGCTCCTTAATAATATATATTTCTTTCATTAAAAATTTAATTTCATTTTGACTTTTACCCATATCTACAAAAGAGGGGTAGCTACAATTAGTCATCTGTCAAGCTTGATTATTTTAACCAGAAACACAGTTGATTATTTCAGGTGTCTGTTGTACTTGTAAGTTTCTTTTTAGTTATTTCACCAAATTCTTTTGTTTCCAAAATTAGAGCATGTTAATCATCCTTTATTAGGCTTTGTTTCTTACAAGGATCTTTTTTCTTGTGAAATAAAATATACAGAAGAGCCCAGAAATGAAAGATGTGAAGTTATGTGGTTTATCACAAAAAGCACACCCATAGAACTACCATCTGGGCAAGAAATAAATAGTGCCAGCACCCAGAAACTTCCCTTTCGTTCCCCTCAATCACTAACTGCTCTCTCCTCACAAAAGCAACTACTTTACTGAGTTTTATGTTATGTTAATCACTTCCCTGCTTTTCTTTGTAGTTTCACCACTTAAGTATATTATCACATTTTAATATACATGTTTTTCATAGTTATTGACAGTAATCAAGATGAAGAAAATCAAGAAGAGATGGAACTTGAGGAAGGTAATGGGATACATCTTTATAGTTACTAAATTGTTAATTGAGAATTGCATATTTTGAATTCCTTTTAATTGTAATAGAAGGATCTGCCTACAAATAACTATTACCTAATTATTAATAGCTTTAAATTACAAAAACAATTCTGTGGTATGAAATAATTTTGGTTCTTTCTTAGAGCAATTGTACTTTGTATATGTCTGCTTTAGATCATTAAATGTGGGTTTCTAACAGCACAGTTCTAAAAAGTTAGATTCAAATAACATTTTATTGTTTGAAACTGTTGTTTTGGAATTTGTGAAAGAACAAGCTGGTTAAATTTTACTTCTGCTTAGCAAACCTCATTAATGTGTAAATGAGATTACAGGTCAACTATTTACTGTTTTCAGTTATCTTTCATAAGCTTATTGCAGATTATGTGTGTTTATTAAATTTAGTTCTTTATGAATTTCTTAAGGTGAACATATTTTGTGTAGTTTAAAGGACTGTATAGAGTTGAAAACAGAATATTCTGTACTTAAAAAAACTAAAGCAGATTGCCCTTTCTCTTAGTTAATATGAGTTATTGTGAGTTTATTAGCATAGTAGTTAAGAATATGAGCTCTAGAATCAGGCTGCTTGGGCTTGAGTTCCATTTCTGCCAGGTTTATGAGTCTAGGCAAGTTACTTTCCCTTTGCCTCAGTTTCCTTATCTACAACATGGGACTATTGATAGTACCCCATTTATTGGGTACTATTGGTGGAGCTATTGATAGTACCTCATATGTTTGGTGAAAGGATAATAATATGCATTAAGGTTCTTGGATGCTTGTATATAATGGAATGTTGAAGAGGGAAAACCTAATCTGTTTCAGAGATCATTGAAGATCCTATTCGAGAGCTCACCATAGAAGAACATTTATTTGAGAGAAAAAAGAAATTACAGGAGAAGAAAATGCATATTGCAACCTTGGCGTCTGCCGTATTATCAGATCCAGAAAGTAATGTAAGTAGTATTTATTTCTTTAGGCTCTTCACATTAGATGTGGTCTAAATGTCTAATATTTTAAGATTCTCTTATCTGTAAGTTCACATAAAAAGGAACAGCATTAGCAAAACATAGTAAGTGAGTTAGAATAAGAGAGTAGACAGAACCTTAGCCTAATTCTGCATCGGAACTTAATTTCTTCTGTAATCTGAGAAAAGTCTCTTAAATGCTCCGAGTCTCTAAATGAAGATATTAGACTTAATGTAACTCTAAAAGTGGTCTTATAAAAATTAATTATACTAGGAAGGAGGAACCTACTTGTGAATTTGCTTGACTGATCTGTAAAGTTTTTAGTAAGGAACATGCTACACAAAAGTCAGTGGGATTAGTTCAGAAATACTTGTAAGTGGAATATATTTGAAGTGAAATAGACTGGGAGAGTTATACATAATGAATTGGGCCGTGGGTACAGTAGTGGAGGTGGTGATCGTTATAACATGTGGACTCAAGAAACCCCATTTTGTCTTGGCTCTGCTAACTACTATCTGTTCGACTTTGGGTAAGTTTTTTACCCAAGGCTCATTTTCTCCATCTCTAAAAGGGGATGGTACCTATTTTAAAACTTGTGATGATTAAATGATACATACATGAAGTCATATAAAGTGACACTATTATTTTTGTTATGTTGGTGTCCCCAACATCCTATGACAAATATTTGTTTACTGAACAATAAAATAGATTATTTACATGTATACAAAAAATTTCATGTGGCTGTGCTTTGGAGTAGTACTTTTCTAACAGAGTGACGGGAAGATCAGGAGCAGAATCGGGGAGGGGAATTTGGAGTATTTCTCACAGGCATTATCTCAATCATAAAACCATAGAGACAAGAGTTATTAACCTTATTTTACAGCGGAAAAATTGAGCTTTGAAAAACTCAAGTGGTTTGTTCCAGATTTGAACAGCCACTGGATTGGAGCCCAGGTCCTCTAACTCTGGAGCCCCATGTTCATGTCATATAAGTAGGGATAGCAAATAGGTGGTGACAGACTTGTCCTCCTCCCTGCTGTGGCAAACTGCTCATCACCAGAGTGCTGCTTTTACAGATACCACCCCAGCAGGCAGTGTCGCTCATCAAAGCAAGCTCATTAGTGTAAACCAATTTTCTACTTCTGCATTATAGCATACAGATGGTCTTTGTATGACTAACTTTGAAGCTAAAGTTAATGTGGATACATTATTAATTCCTGATTAATTTCTATACATGTGATTATATATTTAGTATATATAGCGTTAATATATTTCAAAAAGTTTTTAGAGAAATAGGACACACATCTTTAAGAAAATGCAATTAAAACAAATTTCTAAAAATAGTAAATTAACAAATTTAAACATTTTAAAGTATTTTTTTATAACTAACAAAAATATGATTAACTTCAAACTGGTGACTTCTCTTTTGGTAGTGTCTGGAGTTGTGTCTGGCTTGACGAGTCGCTATGAGTCACTGTGTGGATTTCACTTATTGTACCAGGTGTGGGGCTTTTGCTCATAAGTGTTTTGTCATGATACTCTAGCCTTATAAGTTATTTCTTTAACAGGTTAAAAAATTGAAAGAATTACGTTCCATGCTGATGGAACAAGATCCTGATGTGGCTGTTACTGTTCGGAAGCTGGTGATAATTTCTCTGATGGAGTTATTTAAAGACATTACTCCTTCATATAAAATCCGGCCCCTAACAGAAGCAGAAAAATCTACCAAGGTATGCTAAATACAATTACTATACAAAATAAGCTGAACATTTTGGAGAGCTAGAGATGGGAAAAACAGGGTGTTTTTTTTTTGTTTGGTTGTTTTTACATGACTGGGTATGTACTAGGCAGTCACATTTTGCACTGATTTTCAGATGTCAATATATTGATGTTAAAAAAATGATTGGTCTTTTGATCTTTTCAGATCCGCAAAGAAACCCAGAAGTTAAGAGAATTTGAAGAAGGTCTGGTTAGTCAATATAAATTTTATTTGGAAAATCTGGAGCAAATAGTTAAAGGTATATTTAACATCTCTTGAAAGCATGTAACAAACTTAACTTTGGCCAGGAAGGTGAATTCTATCTTCTGTGCTGTATGTTGACTGTCATTAATAGTGTATGGTCAGGAGAACAGTCTAGAGTCAGACTTTCTGGATACCCTTTAACACATAGGTGATAGGCACATCATTTAATCTCTGTGCCTCAGTTTTTCTGTCTATAAAATGGGAATGATAATAGTACTTACCTCACAGGATTGTTGTGTAGAAGTAAATGAATTTATAGGTGTAAAACACAGCTGTGCCTATGAATGTATAGATGTAAAACACAGCTGCGCCTAGCTTGTGCTATTAGGCACTATATTTTATCAGTTTTAGTATTGTTGCTGCAGTCCTTTATCTAGTAAGTAGTTGTTTGTTTTTTAAATTCATGAATGGTTGGAATTTAGAATTCTACTGTTTTTTTTTGAGGGACTAGTCAGGTGGGAAAGATAACTTGTAATGAGTACTTTGAAAATGGCTTACGAGTCACTTATTCAGGACGATAAACTTTTCTATCGAACTGTTGTTCTTTTTTTTTCTTTGGAAAAGGAAGGGCATAGGGAAAATTGGGCCATGATTGGGGAAGGAATTCAGTTGCCTAGGTCAGGTGCTTTCACTGACTTAGTTGGGCTTCTTTACTCGGTGCTGGTCCTAAGGATCATGCAGTTGCTCCCTCAGCTGGAACAGGACCACTGAATCCTGTTGGCCCAATAAGGGCATGAAGGTGTTGGACTAGCCACATTTCAAGTGCTCAGTGGCACGAGAGGCCCAGTGGCCTCCATATTTGACCATGCAGGTGCAGGCCTTTTCTAAGTGAATTGAACCATTATGAAGCGTTTCACCCCCCCCCCCCAAGTTTTAAAAATGTCTTGGTAAAATATACATAACATGAAATTTATCATTTTAACTATTTTTAAGTGTACAATTCTGTGCCATTAAGTAAATTCACATTATTGTACAACCATCACCACCATCCATCTCTAAACTTTTTCATCTTCCCCAAATGAAATTCGTTAACCATTAAACATGAATTCCTCACCCCTTCCTCCAGCCCTTGGCAGCAACCATTCTATTTTCTGTTCCTATGAATTTGACTATTCAGGAACCTCATACAAATGGAATCATACAATATTTGACCTTTTGTGATTTACTTAAGTCAGTTAGCATGAAATCTTCAAGATTCATCCTGTTGTAGCATGTGCCAGAATTTCCTTCCTTTTTAAGGTTAAATAATATTCCATTGTGTGTATAGACCACATTTTGTTTATCCAGTCGTCTGTAGATTAGTAACTCTTGTCAGGGTTAAGTAAATAGAACACATCATTCTTACTTATGGTGAACACAGTTCGTTTAGGGAAAAATTATATAGATGAGAAAAAAGTTTAAAATAAAGGTATTATCCAGACAGAAGAAGCTGAGAACCATATGATTCCACTGATATGTGGGATATAAAACTGAAAGCAACAAAGGAACAAGACAAACAAACAAACACTCAGAGACACAGACAACAGTTTAGTGGTTACCAGAGGGCTGTGGGGGAGGGTAGTGATAGAAGAGGGTAAACGGGGGTCAAATATATGGCGATGGAAGGAGAACTGACTCTGGGTGGTGAGCACACAATGTGATATATAGATGATGAATTACAGAATTGTACACTTGAAACCTATGTAACTTTACTAACCATTGTCACCCCAATAAACTTTAATTAAAAAAATAAATAAGTATATAAATAAAGGTACTATCCATATCATCTTTCTCACCTCTGGCTGGCTATATACGAGATAGGGGGAGGTATTGGACCTGCTGTAGAGACTAGCATATTCTCATGTTCAGGATGCCGTGTTACAGTAACAGTGTATGTATATAGAAGTTTCTAGAAAAGAGGTACCATGAATCAGCAGTTATTTTGAAGGAGAATTTGAATCTCCTTTGGACCTCCTGGGTAAAGATACCACTCTGAGCATCATCAAGAATTCAAGAGAAATGATGTTTTAGATTTTTGGAACATGAGAGAGACTGGGGCTCAGACAGTTTTGAACTTCCTCATATTCACTGGCCAGTTAGTGGGTGACTAGGATTTGAACCCAGGGTTCTTGACTTACAGTCAGGTGTTTGGGGAGAAGCCTTGGTAGAGCCCAGTGTAAGGACTCCTTGAAGGTATCCAGCTCCCTGTCCCCTCTCCTCTTTTACCCCCTAGGTACCCTTTTCATCTAATGCTATGTCTCAAAACGTATAGAAAGCCAAGATTCTGGTAATTGTGGTTAGAGCCAGAGGGTGAATGGTGTAGAAAAAATATAATGATAACCTTTGTACTTGTCTAAATGTAGACACAACTCATATTTAAGAATTGGAGTGGGGTGTTGAGTTTTCATATTATCTCATATTACTGTAAAAGAAAGATAATTAGTTGAAGTTTTGACCAATGAGTAAAGTAATTAACTATAGTTACCTTTTAATTAGACTGGAAGCAAAGGAAGCTGAAGAAAAGTAATGTAGTTTCCTTAAAGGCATACAAAGGACTGGCGGAAGTGGCTGTGAAGAGCCTGTGTGAGCTGTTGGTGGCACTGCCTCATTTCAACTTCCACAACAACATCATTGTATTGATTGTCCCGCTCATGAATGACATGTCAAAATCGGTGGGTTGCTCTAAATGAGTGTGGCTGTCCTGCTTAACAGAAAATTATAGACCATGTGATTTTTTTGTTAAATTTTTTGGAAGCTGTTATTTTGTAGGTATGCTAAAATAGTCTCTTTAAGAAAATTACTTGACAGTAAGTTTAGTGCAGTTGTTTTGAACAGGAGGCAGTTTTGCCTGCCAGGGAACATTAACCTGTGTCTGTAGACATTTTTGGCTGTCATGACTGCAGTAGTGGGGGCATGTTATTACTGGCATCTAGTGGGTAAAGGCTTCTGAACATCCTACAATACACTGGACAGCCCCCCACAACAAATAATTATCTGGCCCCAAATGTCAGTAGTATTGAGGTTGAGAAACACTGGTTTAGTGTAACATTTTATTTTTCAGATATCTGAAATGTGTTGTGAGGCAGTAAAGAAGCTCTTTAAACAAGATAAATTAGGCCAAGCTTCCCTCGGTGTAATTAAAGTGATTTCTGGTTTTGTGAAGGGCAGAAATTATGACGTTAGGCCAGAGGTAAGCCTGTCTTTTTTTTTTTTTACTTTGTGTTATATTTGTTTTTAAATTATGAAGCTAATTTTCAGTTGTCATGAAGAATTGATTGTTTATAGAAGTGTACAAAGTAGAAAGGGAAAGTACTCAATTCCCCAAATGTAACCTTCTATTTAGTCATATACCTTTTTTTTGTTTTTTTTAAGCTGAGCTATCCTGCCACCCATTGGCAGCTGTTGGCAGCTCAGCTCGGGCCAGGAATTGAACTGGCGACACTGTTGTTCAGAGCTCACACACTCTTGAGCGATCTCTTAACCAACTGAGCCACTCAGCCGGTCCTAGTCATATACTCTTGATTATTAAGCTGTAAATTTACTCTTAACAGTTTGATTTGTATCCATCCTTCTAGATGTTTTTCTATGCAAATGCACGTTTATTTTAAAATAAAAATGGTTTTACACTATGGAAATTATTCTGGAGGTGTTTTCATTTTATATATTGTGGAGTTATGTATAGGGCTCTCCCATTCTTTTGAATGTCTGTCATAGTGTTCCATTATGTGAATATATAGCCTCCTACTTGATGGACAGCTGGGTTGTTTGTAGGTTTTTGCTGTTATAGTCAGCATGGAAGAAAACATTTTGGCCATATTATTTTTTCATACTTGTGTATTTTGTGAGTTAAATTTCACTGAGCATAATGTCCTCCATGTTCATTCATGCTGTCACAAATGGTGGGATCCTTTTTTAATGGCTGAATAATATTCCATTGTATGAATATAGTATATTTTCTTTATTCATTTATTTGACTACAGACATATAGGTTGTTTCTGTATCTTGGCTATCGTGAATATTGCTGCAGTGAATATGGAAGTGCAGGTATTTCTTTGAGATGCTGATTTCATTTGGATATATCCCCAGAAGTGGGATTGCTGGATTATATGATAATTCTGTTTTTAATTTTTTGAGGAACCCCCATACTGTTTTTCATAGTGGCTGCACCAATTTTTATTCCTACCAACAGTGCACAAGGGTTCCCCTTTCTTTACACCCACACTAACACGTGTCATATCTTGTCTTTTTAACAAAGGTGACATCTCATTGTGGTTTTGATTTGGATTTCCCTGATGATTAGTGACGTTGAGCATCTTTTCATACTTGTTGGCCATTTGTATGTCTTTGGGAAATGTCTATTCGGATTCTTTGCCCATTTTTCAATCGGGTTATTTGTTCTTTGGTATTCAGTTGTATGAGTATTATCCATATTTTGGATATTAACCCCTTATCAGATATACAGATTGCAAATATTTTTTCCCATCCTGTAGGTTGCCTTTTTGTTCTGTTGATAGTCTGCTGTGCAGAGGTTTTAGTTTAATACCACTTACTTATTTTTGTTTTCATTGCCTGTGCCTTTGGTGTCATATGGAAAAAGGCCAATGTCAAGCAGCTTCTTCCCCATTATTTTTCTAGGAGTCTTATGGCTTCAGGTATTACATTTAAGTTTGTAATCCATTTTGAGTTACTTTTCATGAGTGGTTTGAGATAAGGATCCAGTTTCATTCTTTTGCATGTGCATATCCATTTTTCCCAACACTTTATTGAAGAGTATTTTTCCTCAGTATGTATTCTTGGTGCTCTTGCCAAAGATTAGTTGACCATATACTGTATTTTTGAATTTGGAGTTATTTTTACTTATTTTATTTTTTAAAAGATTTTATTGGGGAATTGGGAGAGGGGAACAGCGTTGGGGAATCGGGGAAGGGGAACACACAAGTTGCTGTCCTTTTGTTCTTCAGTCTAGTTGTGGAGGATGTTGCTTCACTGGCCCATGTTGGTATTATCATTGTGCTCTTCCCGGGTGAGGCAGATTCGTTGCTGGGCACTGGACGGCTGCTCGCGGCGGCTCTTGGCAGCTCACACTGGCTGCTGGCTACTCACGCTGGCTGCCGGCCACACATGGTAGCCCATGGCAGCCCACTGCAGCAGGGGCTGCAGCCGTCACCGGCGACTCACAGCAGCCCAGCTCCAAGTTGAGCTGTTGTTCACCATCTTAGCTGTAGAGGAGAGTGTCACTGGCCCTCATGTGGGATCTGAACCAGGGCCCTGCTGCTCAGAGCTGGCGTCCCAAGCCAGCTCTTAACCAACATGCCACTCGGCCGGCCCTGGAGTTATTTTTCATTTGTGGGTAATATTTTATGAACACATAGAATACCTACAAGACACTCAAGTTGATCTTTCTGATACCTAGAGTGACTTAGGGTTCACTATTTATGCATTTAGTTCTTACCTGTTTCCATTTTGTGCTTTAAGCCCTGTAATCTGAAATATTCATTTTTTTCCAATGTACATATTAGAAAAATATAAAGCTGTAGTTCTCAAGTTTTTTTCCAGGAATGCTTCTGTGACTGTAGGAGGTCAGTAGAGTGGATGTTCCTGAGAAAATGTAGGATCGTCTTTGTGTTTGGATGGTTGCTGTAGTGCATAAAACACCAATTTCCAAATTAGCGTCTGAATTTTTGAATGACTTAAGTCAATAGTTCCCATTGTGGTCCCTGAACCAGCATCAGTGGGAATTAGCAATACAAGTTCTGGTGCCCCACTCCAGACTTACTGAATCAGAATCTCTGGGCTGGGGATCAACTGTGTTTTAACAAGCCCTCCAGGTGATCTGATGTTTGCTAAAGTTGGGGACCTATTGGCTTGAAGGAAAATAAGTAGTCTTACAATAATAACACTAGTCTTCGTATTGTTTTTTTATTGGGAAGAAAAGATGAAAATTAGAACTGTTTAAAACTGAAGCTAGTTTGGTAAATTAAAACTGGCTTAGAACATGCCTAATTTTTATCCTCTCCTCCCATACTGGTTTGAACTTTTTTCTGGCCTGTCTATTCTTTGTAATCCTATCTACCAATGCCAAATAGTGTGTTCTCGGCCTTATTCTCATTAAACTGCAAAATAATATTACATGTATTTAGCCAAATAGTAGTTGTCCTTTCTAAACACAAATTATCATATATGTTTAGCAAAAAGATAATAGAACTTTTGTAAAATGTGATAAAAGATACTTCAAGGTTTTTTGTTGGTTTTTTTTTGCATGAAGCAAGGAAATAACATTGTTAAATGCTTATTTTTCTGTATAAAGTTTTTGAAGGCAGTATAAATATTAAGCTGTGTGTTTGTGTTTTCTTCAATATTAGATGTTAAAAACATTCTTGTGCCTAAGAATCAAGGAAGTAGAAGTGAAAAAAGATACAGAAGTCATTAATAAACCAAAAAAGTTCATGACTTTCAAGGAAAAGAGAAAAAGTCTATCAAGAATGCAGAGAAAGGTTTGATTTATTTCCTTTTTAAGTTTGATTTTATATTAAAATCATAGTCTAGGCACAGTATAGGCATAGTTAAATCAAATTATAAACATTTTAACATCTAATATTTAGAGAATTTAATTTTTCCCAGTATTGCAAAGAAATATGTTATTAAATAAGTCTAAACTGACAGTTCATTGGCAAAGAGAGCAATGGATGAAAAGATTTTCTGGCCATGCTGGCTTTTAAGATCGTCTTAGAGTCATGGTGACCCACAAGAGTCCTTCCTTAACAGAAAGGATGTATTTATGCCAATTTATTCACGACAGAGTAGGCTTTTGTTAACTGAATCATGTTTCTTTGATTTGTATTTGAAACCTTTTGTTTATTTACTGTGAGACTTGGGACACATTTTTTTTGTTTGTAAATTTTGAAAATTGGAGCTAATTAATAGCACCTAGTTATTGGGTCATTGCGCCGTTTAAGATGGCATGTAAAGCACTTAGCAGAGTGCATAACCGGATGTGCTTTATAAACTTAATTAGTCACCACCACCATTATTACTATTATTGCTTCTTAAAACATTTCTAAACAGTTTATTAGGGTTATCAAATTGCTTATAAAAACAAAACAAAAAATAATTTCCTGCATACCCATTTGTGAATGTGTCTAATAATTTTGAAAACATGACAGAAATGTCAAATTAGACTTATAACTGTAAACAAATGAAGGTAAATATTTTCATTATTTATACTACCTTAACAGGAGCTGGTTATGCCAGGTAAGAACAGGACGTAAGTAGCTGTGGGGAAACAAAGACCCAGTAAGAGCGGGTCCGCTCTCTAACCGCTTCACATGCGGGAAGGGAGCTCCATGTGTCTCAGGCAGCTTAGCAGTTATTGTTGACTGCTCTTCCAGCATCAGGAAGTGGGAAAACCTTGACGTTTTGTTGAATTTCTATATAGTATCTGGTTTTATCATTTATATTGGATACAAATGACTTTGGGAAGTATTGTTGATGACTGGTTCCCATGTCATATAGATGATTTAACAGTAAGAATTATTTCTGGGCTCAGCATGTTGTTCCTTTTTTTTCTTTTTTGAAATATTTTAATTTATATTATAGAAAACTATAGGGAATAGTGTACAGCATTCGATGTATCCACTTTTCTGAATGAGCAAATATAAATAGACTTGTATCAACTTTTTTTTGAAAAGAAAGAAACCATTGATGATAGAATCCCCTTTGGTCTCTCCAGTCGCATTCCTGTGCCTCCCACCCACCCCTGCCAGACGCAACCACTGTCCTCAGTTTGGTTTGTGTATGCTTCTTATCCATGTTTTTCTTCTTTTGCTTGTATTTGTACTCACAGACAATTTGTGGTATTATTATGTGTGTTTCATAATATTTACATATTATGCCTCTCTGCTTTTTTCACTCAGTGGTATATACTTTTTTTTTTCTTCCAATCTATTTTCAGTGGAAGAAAGCAGAAGAGAAACTAGAACGAGAGCTTCGGGAGGCAGAAGCTTCAGAGAGTACTGAGAAAAAACTTAAACTGGTAGGCAGTTTCATATTTTCTTCTGCTTTTAAAATGTTTTGTTCAATAATTTTGACTAGAGATTTATTGTTTCAACTTGTGGCTGTGTAATTTTGGTTTATTTCATGAGACGGAGAGGTGAGATGTGCACGAAACTGTAATGTGATCAGTGCTGGTTTTATGAAATCACAGGCTGTATATCTTTATTCTGTTTTGTTGAAGCTCCTAAGATTGAATTGTGGGGAGGGATGGGAAGGGACAAAAAGGTTGTGCCTTGAAAGTGACAATTATGGTAACTCAGGAGAAAAGTACTTGGTTATACTAAAGTCGATTGTCTGTTTCTTCTGCCAGCACACGGAGACTTTGAATATTGTGTTTGTAACCTACTTCAGAATATTGAAGAAGGCCCAGAGGTCACCTCTCCTGCCAGCAGTTCTAGAAGGTCTTGCCAAGTAAGGGCTGTGTAGGTTGAAACCTTTTAGACTTTCTAAATAAATAAGACCGATGTAACCATGAATTTTAAACAGGGTTTACTATTGATGACCCAGTGTCCTTCTCAGTTCTCATTTTCTTTTTGTCACCAGCTTTTCCTTGCCTTACTTTATTTGGCTAGTCCCTTTTGCTGCACTGGAAATATCTTCATGCATTTGGGTTCATATATTGCTCATTTTAAATTTTGATAAATATTGCCAAATTGCTTCCCCAAAACGTTTTACCAGTACACAGGGAATGTATCACTTCTGAGGTCCTTTCTTGTCCTAAGATTTACATAGTGTCGAAGGCTCTTGGACTAATTTTGAAGAGATTATCTTTTAACTACTTCAGTGCCTAATAATTTTATAGTGTACAGAGTGCTGACATTAAATAGCTCCCACGATTCTTTCTCTTTAAATCTATTGGGTGATCTCAGTTATTTCTAGAAAGAGAGGCCCAGTCCAGTCAAGTGACTTATGTAGGATCATATAGGTCATTAATTGCAGAGCCTGAACTAGACAAGAGGTCCAACTTTTTTTCTCATTTATTTTTAAAGCTTTCGTAGGGTCCATGTCCGTATAAATAGCAGAATCTTTCCTCTTTTCCTTCTTCCCACCTATTTTCCCAGAAGCAGATGCTGCTTGCTCCTTTATGACTTAGAACGTGGTGGACACCTGGTAAACTTTCCTCGGTGAAGCTGCTTGCTCTTAGTGACTTGTTTCTCAGGGCAGAAGGATTTTTGAAATACTCTATTTAGTTTAGTGCCTGCTGAGTATAGTGTCCAACTGTGGATGATTTGTCAAAAAGGCCTATCTGAAAAATTGAAAAGTATCAATCATCTCCATCATCATAGCTAATATTTTGTAATACAGAATATTAAAAATACAATTTTAAAGTCAAGTTTAATTTTTGGCTGCTTTATTTCTGTTTTTAGGTTATCTTTTAACTAAGTTTTGTTTGATTCTAGGTTTGCTCATCTTATAAATGTGGAGTTTTTTGATGATTTATTAGTGGTTCTACATAGTCTCATTGAGTCTGGTGTAAGTAACTCTATGAATGAATTAACTTTTTAAGATATAAATGGTATTTTTATTCTTAATATCTTTTTTTCTTTTTTTAAGGACCTAAGCTATCAAGAAAGTCTTCACTGTGTCCAGACTGCTTTTCATATTCTTTCTGGGCAAGGTAAGATCCTTTGCTGATCAAGGTTTGTTTGCTTTACCTTTGGAGGCTATAATATACCTAATTGCTTTTGTTGTCATTTCAAAGGTGATGTTCTGAATATTGATCCGATGAAATTCTATACACATCTTTACAAAACATTGTTCAAATTACATGCAGGTATGTATGTTTAGATAATGTGTCTTTAATAAATATTTCTTTTAAGAAAATGTTGTGACCGAATTATAGTCCATGAAAAATGAGAAATAGGCGCTGGTCTATAAAATGCTGGCCTGCCGCTGTCACACATCTTGTTTAACCTTCCATGAGACTTGGAGAGTGTGAACTTCTGGAATTGACTGGAGATGCAGGACAGCCCACTGCTTCTCTTGAGTGGTATAACCCTGCCTCATTGGTTAGGGAAATGATTCGGGACAGGTACAACAGCTGATGTTGGGTTTTTCTGCAGCTAGGTGAGGATGCATAATGAAAGGTAATGAAGGCCTGTCTGCTCTTTTAGGTGCTACCAATGAAGGCGTTGAGATTGTACTCCAGTGCCTCGATGTCATGCTCACGAAGCGCAGAAAGCAAGTTTCTCAGCAGCGAGCCCTTGCCTTCATCAAGCGCCTGTGTACCCTGGCTCTTCACGTTCTTCCAAATTCAAGCATTGGCATTTTAGCAACTAACAGAATATTAATGCATGTAAGTAGTGATGCAAACGAATAGAGCTAAGTTCTGTGCAACAGTGCTGTTTTGTTTGATCCCTCTTTTTTCCCACTTACATTATTATTTTCATTATAAAAGTAATTCACACTTGTAACAAAATCAGGTGATAAAGGAAGTACATAAGTTACAAAAGGAAAGTATTCCACCTGTATTGACTCTCCAGAGGTAACCGTTGTTATCATTTGGTGGGTATCCTTCCAGCTGACTTTTAAAATTTTCATATGTAAATGCATACACCAAACATAGACAAAACAACCTTTTTTTTTTTAGTGGAAAGGGGATTGAAGGGATTATTGTATATACCTATCAACGTATTTATTTATTTATTTTTAAGATTTTATTGGGGAATTGGATGGGAACAGTGTTGGGGAATTGGGGAAGGGGACCAGCCAAGTTGTTGCTCTTCAGTCTTCGTTGTGGAGGGCGCCAGTTGCCATCTGGCTTCCCATCAGCAGCTTCTGGCCTCTAAGCTCAAGGTGCTGTGTTCAATCTTAGTTGTGGGTGGGCGTAGCCACCATCCCATGCAGGAGTGGAACCTGGCAGCCTTGTTATTAAGAGTGCACACCCTATCCACTGAGCCCTCTGGGCGGCAGCTCAGCTCAAGGTGCCAAGTTCAGTCTTAGTTCTGGGTGGGCATAGCTCACCATTGAACAGGCAATCTTGTTATACCAGCTGAGCCATCCTGTTACCTGTTGGCAGCTCAACGACAGCTCAGCTTGGGTGCAGCATTACTGGCCCAAGTGGGAATTGAACTGGAGGCTCTGTTACTCAGAGCTCATGCGCTTAAGCCATCTCTTAACCAACTGAGCCACTCTGCCAGCCCTACAACTTTTTTTTAACACTTAATGGTGATGAACACATTTTTGTGTCAGTACACATATAACTCTCAATACTTTATCTCTTTAATGACTAAGGTTATTTGTTTAACAAACATACAGTTCTTACTAGGGGCCTGCCACTGTAAAAAATGCTTTACAAAAAAAAAATTAACTCACTTAATTTTCATAACAACTCTGTGAAATAGCTACTATTATTATTCCCGTTTTATAGATGGGGAAAACTGAGGTCCAGAGAGAATGAATAACTTGCTTAAAGTGACTCTGCTAGTAAGTGGCAGAGGTGGGATTTATAGTCAGGCAGTCTGGCTTTTATACTTTTCATTTTTCTTTCGATGGACATATAAGTTATTTCCTTTTTTACTATCACAAATTATCCTGTAATGAATATCTTTATGTTTATCTAATGTAATTATTTCTATAGGAAAGATTCCTAAAAGTTGGACTGCTGAGCAAAAAGAATATTCTCTTTTCTCTTGCAAGATAAAATAAATTCTTTTCAGAGTAAGCCAAGAAAATAATCTTTTGCAATTTTTGTTGTGTTATGGTATAAACTTAAATTTAAAAAATTAAAACTAGGTATGAAGTCCATCTGCTTATAGCTCTTATATAACCATAAAATCAAATGAAATTTAAGTACAAATAAAAGTATAGAACCCAATAACCTTCTTTATATTAACAATATTATATTAACAATATTAATTTAATCTTTCTTATGTGAAATTTTTGCAGACTTTCCCCAAAACAGATCTGTTGCTTGACAATGAGTCTCAGGGAAGCGGAGTATTTCTCCCTGAGCTGGACGAACCCGAGTACTGTAATGCTCAGAACACTGCTCTTTGGGAGCTGCATGCACTACGGGTAAGGGTCCCCCCACCCCACCTTTTATTTTGTGAGCAGTTTTGTTCAGTTTTTCCCCAGGTAATTATTATTGCAAGAGTACTTCATATATTTTGTTCTGGGACTGCCTTTTCTTGAATTCCTGTTTTAATAGTGTACATTTCACTTCACTCTTACATATTTTTAAGCTGTTCAGATACATTTTCTAAGGAAGCTGAAAAAGACAGTTTTGTGGGGTAAGATTGAACTCTTTCCCTTACCAGGCACATTTGCGTGGGGTCCTATTCAACGAGACTTCGATAGGCCTGTCAGTTTTAAGAGGCTACTTATATGTCGTGGTCCTACAGTGTGGACAGCATTAGAATGAGACTCGTAGAAAACATGTTTCAGGAAACCTGTTCTAAACCAACTTTCTAGCTCAGAGAGAAGTTGCTTTTGAATTTTCTATTTATATGGTAAAAGCAAGACTAAGCTATGTCACTGGTAACTTGGTCGTCAAACAGATTTGTGTTGTAATCCTGTGAGCAAAAATAGTATTTTTCCTGTAGGTATGTGGTTCTTATGAATTAACATATGCAGCTATATTTGTTAAAAAGATGAGTGTTTATTAAATAAAATCTTTGCTGTAGCTAGTGTTTTATAAAGTACTGACCAGTTCAAAATGTGGTTGCCTTGTTTCCCCTCCAGCGACATTTCCATCCCGTAGTGCAGAGATTTGCAGCTCACCTCATTGCCGGAGCCCCTTTGGAAGGCTCTGAAGCACTCAAACCGGAGCTGAGCCGAAGGTAGTATTTAATATCTCCTTACTATAAAACTGCAAATTTCAGTTGATAGCTCTTTACTCTGAGAAGTCTGTTTTATAAAGTAATAGATTTTAAAATGTAAAGTGCTGTTAGTTATCTGGATTTGGTCTCACTTCAAATCCCTGAATTACTCTGAAGAGAAAACATGCCGAATGTGATTTTGTTAGTTTGTTTTGGGTAATCACCTAACATTTTTCTGTCAGAAAAATTTCCAAACATACAGATAAGTGGAAAGAATAGTGACTCCCCCCCTATACCCATTACTCGGGTTCAGTGATTAATAAGATAATGCTGTGTTTGCTTATGTTAACACCCCCGAGTCCATCTACAGTGAGATTCTGTTTTTTTTTTTCTTGAATGGCCCTGCTAGCGCCAGAAAGATAGAAATGAGGAGAGAGGGAGAGAAAAGAGTTGCTTTGGAACCCTGCCATCCGGAAGTGCCGCAGTTTCTCTCCTTGGCCCTCACACCCATCTCTGCACAGGGCCTCCTGATCTGCAAGAAGCTTGGGTCACTACTTCTGGCATTCACCTTACACTCTTGCAGATGAAGAAAAGGGTCCTCCTAAAAGAAGCTTTTTTCCCCCAACTTTTTATTTTGAAAATTTTCAAAAGTATAGAAAAATTGAAAAAATAGTAATTACTTTATGCCCCCCCCCAAAATCTGATAGGAAATACTTCAGTTATACAGAAACGAAGAAAAAAATGGTATAAAAGACACCCTTGTAATGTACCTACCACTCAAAATGAATATTCTATAGATTTTTCTCCTTTGCAAACACACTGGTTTTTTAAATTCCGGGATCACAGGCAAGTGACCTGTAGGCCAACAGGCTGATTTTCTGGCCTCTTCAGAGTTTGAACAGAAATTGAATTAGTTGTTATTTTTTTAATATTGGAATAATTGACCTAAAAATCACATTTCCAGCTTCTCATAAAATACTGGGAGATTTGACAAAAATAGGTCTATATTTTTTACATGGCAGTTGTTAGCTGTTTACCCTTCTAAAATGAGACATAAACTGTAGTTTTCCGTAAACCCTTTTCCTTCTGGTTAGGATAAGAGATAACTTTGGGCCATAAAATAATAAAACGTCCAGTTTTTTCTTCCCTCATCCTTCCCACCTGTCCCCCAGCCTTGTTTTTTAAAAGGGGAAAAAAGGAAAAAACAATTCTTTACAACTTTTTTATCCACAATCCTTTTCTGGCAAGTTTTTGTCGGAGATCTTGAGTGTTTGCCTCATTTATGCCAGAGGTTTCCTTTTTCGGAGAAAGATGGTGAATGGTTTTCTCCCCCAGGCTTGAGAAAGGAGCCTCGTGATGTCTTCCCTTGGAGAGTGGAGCTTGGAATGTGGACACTAGTCACAACCCTTGCAGGCCCTTGCCGGTCTCCTTTGGAGAATGTGAATGAACCCTGAATCATTAAGGATTCATTCACATGCCATGGGTATAGGCATTTATTCTGTCCTGAAGGGCCTCTCCTTGCTTTTAATGCAGCCCAACAATTGAAGGGTCAAGCTGTTTGAAATCCACGGAGGATAACTCCATGTTTCACTTCTTTGGCTCACATGACTAAGTTAAACTTAGTTGCATATTGTTCACATAGCTGGTTGGATTGGGACTTGATCACACTGAGCATGAGGCCTTTTGCTCAGCCTTCTCTCCGTCCAGGCCTGTGTTTCTATTATAAACGTATACCAGACTTCTTTGAGGTGGACTTAGTTCGATAATGTTGTTATTGCATGGGAATTTAGGATTTATTTTATGTGCGTGTGTTGATCTGTTGTTTTCAAAAGCAGATTATGTTATACCTTAATATATAGGTTTAGAATAATGAGTCATTCTCTGGGCATAATTAATTTTCAAGTTGTACAAGTATGGTGGTGTCTTTACATTTCTATTTATGATTATAGATCTGCTGCAGAACTTTTTGAGGCTTACAGCATGGCAGCAATGACGTTCAATCCTCCTGTTGAAACTTCATGCCCCAAAAGGAAGGTATGTGATACTTTTCATAATTTTTTTTTTTAAAGATGAAGTAAAAACTAAATTAATATATCTCTTAATAACGGATTCCAACTTGCCTAATTGTTGTATAGGTAGTTTTTGTTTTTTGTTTTTTACGTTTAGGAGTTGTTGGTAGGATGGATCTCTGGGGTTGGAATTCTGTGTAGAGACAGTTATGAGATTGTTTCATGCAGTATTGGATTATGTCCAAGACCTGACCCAGCACTTGTCATTGTTGTTTCCCATGTTGGTTTGGTATCAGCTGTTGCCATTTTTAGCTGTGCTCACAGCTTGGCTTTTACTTACAGCGTAAGCATTTTTAACTCATAACTTTTAATATTTTTTCAGGATAAAGTTATACAAGGGGATTCATTTTTTAATGAAGATTTAAATCAACTAATCAAAAGGCATTGCAATGAAGTTGCTACTCACTTGCCTCTGGATTTCACCAAATGTTTAAAAACATCCCTAAGGTAGTAGAAGAATGAAGAGTCCGGACTTTCTTGTATATTTGTAGAGTTACACATAAAGATACATTGTTTATTTAGGAGCTTCTCTTTTTATACAACGGAAACTTCCTAAGAAAATTAACAGAGGAGGAAGAGTTACCCTTTGGTGGCACAGGATTCTACCCCAATTCTGAAAATGTCCTTTCATTAAGAAAGGAGACTCAAAAGCCTTTTCTTCCCCTAATATTTGGAAATGTTTTTCTTAATGATGTTTCCTTTTTAAAATTTAATATACATATTAAGTTACAATTTTAAAAAAATGGAAATGCAGCTGCTAGATTAAAATGAGGGCATAGAGCATAGAAAAATCAAGACCGTGAGATTGCATTTGAAAAGTTCAGCCACTCTTTGTAAACAAATACTCTTTATAACCAAAAAAATCTATCTTTATTGCACCACCATAGTTGGAAGTGAAAAAAATTCTAAATTTGAGTGAGTATATTTTTATGAAGATTTTTGAGAAAATAAAAAGTAGCTTGAAATTGAACACCAGGTTCATTGGCTCTTGCTGGCTGGAATACTTCAAGAAGTAACCTAAATTGGCCTTAAAAAAAAAAAAAGTTCATTATGGCTACATTTCAAGAAAGTATGAATGTGATTCTAGTCTCTTTGAAGTTTTTTGCATTTTCTGACATTCTCTGGAGGGTGATGGGGGAAGAACTGCGCCAGGGTAAAAAAGCCAAGCCCCAGATTGCACCATTCTGTTATAAGGATGAAAGGTACCCAATGAAGGGCTTTTTTTCTTTTTTTGGACAGGTAAAATACTTTATTCTTAGCAATATAATTACAAAGCAGTATTTTATGTAATAGCTATTGCATTATTCTAGGAGTAGCCTATGAAATAAGTGTTTAAATGACCAGGTTAAAAAAATTCTTTCTTGTGAATAGCTGAATAAAACAGCTGCTTTTTTTCTGCTTTCTATTCTTGTGATGTGAAAATTAAAAAAAAAGAAAAATGCACAGCAATGTAAATAACTAGATTTGTTATTGCTTCTTTGCTATAGAAGCCAGTGATTTTGGTCTAGGGCTTCAAGTTCCTATGTTTTCCTCATGAGGTAAATGAAAATAGAAAGTTCCTTTATATGCCAGCAGAGTGGAGGATAGCAGCTTAACAGTGCATGTTAATCTCTTAGTGTATTCTTATATGTGGTTTTAAAAAGTGTTGCTAAGATCAGTTTTTAGGCTTGAATATTTAATGAGAAATATGTGATTCAATACATAAATATTTGCTTTTAACCTATCTTTTAGATACAAAACAAAGTCCAGGAATGTTATGAATAGTTTGGATGACCAAAGGGTCTTTCCCCATCAGAGCACAAGTGACCA
>NW_017731392.1:3367772-3369244 GCF_001890085.2 Hipposideros armiger | reverse complement strand
CTTCGTAGGCTGCCTCTCTGCCAAGTATAAGGTCAGACACCAGCCAGGAAAACTGTACTCTTACATTGGCATAGGAGCAGGGTGGTGTTTTAGAATTAATTCAATTTTACCAGACCTGATTTACAAGTTCTGATTATTTTTCAGAATGAAGCAAGGCCTGTGGGTGTCTGGGCAGAGGAGGAGAGGTTGACAGAGATACTGGAAGGGGAGAGAACAGAGGCAGGGGAAGATATAGTTAGAAAAGAGTACATATATAGTGGTAGGTGAGGCCCACTTTCATTAATGAGTCTCCGGTGTCTGCAGCTATTGAGATGGGAGACTTTTGTATGGAAGCAAATGTGATTAAAAACAAATTTGATTAAAAATTCACTTTTGTCAAGTCTAGATTCTACATTTACCCCCAAATAGAGAATTTATAAGGAACTTTTACTTGCTAAGGATGACATGAAAAGAGGTGTTCCTTCAAGAGCGCACTTTCTGCCCAAATATTGTTACTTCCTACAGATTTTCCCCAAACTTACCCTCAATTCCTTACTGCCATCTTATAATTTTATGTTTTGCAAAGCAACCAATTCCAGATGAACGGGTGACTGAGAGGAAGTTAATCTGTTTCTTCCAGCATCACAGATCACAGTCTTCCTTACTCTAATCCTTTTCTTAAAAGTTGGCACCACCTTACTTTGAAAGTATTCATGTTCCTTTCCTTTCATTTTTAGTGAAGTGACTTAAACTATTTTCCCCTTAAATCTTGTATAAAACCCCCAGCTTCCATATTTAGATTCTTTTCCATATGAACTTTAGTGATAAAGGTTGCTATACAGAGTTTTAGTAGTCTGAAAAGTATGAAGTGGTAATGGGTATACACTGGGTCACTATTTTAGATGCATTCTAAATAATAGGATAATTTCTTTCATTTGGTATACTATTATAGCTGTATAATTCATATAAGCCATAAACAAAAATTTCATATTTTTGGCAAACACCAGATTTGTGCTGGTTAGTTTTAGTAGTAGATAGACCCTTAACATTTTTGAACAATGTGTCCTTCCTAAAATCCCAAAGACTCAAATACAGTACAGTATGTACTTTTACTTCAAAATGGAATAAACAACCAAGTTGGGTTGGAACGTAGGCAGTAGGCTGGGTTCACTCACTTGCTAAAAGCTAATCTCACATTCAGTCTTAGTTAAATGTCAGATTCTGTGCTGCAGCTAAATCAACTATGTTAAAGGCTGTGTGGGGTGGGGTAGGGTGGAGCTTAAAAAGAGTCAAGGCCAAATGATAAACCTGGGCAGACCAGTTTTGCTTTTCATCTCATTACTCTGCAGAGTTTTCATTTTGACTCTTAACTAGTTAGATAGCAACTCAGTTTTCAATACATGGTAAGTGGGACCAGAGGGGAAAATTCCAATTAGCTTGATGAAGTGTTTCTGGAACACTTTTTAAAACGAGGCAGCATGTGCTTTGTTATC
>NW_017731392.1:3360586-3364512 GCF_001890085.2 Hipposideros armiger | reverse complement strand
TCATGGGGAGGTAGGGTATAGCATAAGGAATATAGTCAATAATACTGTAATAACTATGTATGGTGTCAGATGGGTACTAGATTTGTTAGGGTGATAAATGGGAGGGGGTTGGGGTCAGGGTGATAAAAGTGAAGGGATGAAGAAGTAGAAATTGATAGTTACAAAATTAGTCATGGGGATGTAAAGTAAAGTATAGGGAATATAGTCAATAATACAGTAATAACTGTATAGTACCAGGTGAGTACTGGACTAGTTGGGGATCACTTCATAAATTACATAAATGTCTAACCACTATTCTGTACACCTGAAATTAATATAAAATAATATTGAGTGTTACCTGTAATTGAAAAATTAAAAAAGGGGGTAAAGGTGAAGGGGAATAAAAGGCCCAAATTTCCAGATATAAAACAAGTAAGTCATGGGGATGAAATGTACAGCCCAGGGAATATAGTCAATAATATTGTGACAGCATGGTATGGTGTCCGATCATTGCTGGACTTATCATGTGATCACTGTATTTATACCCCTGAAACTGATAGAATGTTGTATGTTAGCTATATTTTAATAAAAATCTTTAAAAAAAAAACACCCAAAAACCTGTAGCAAAGTATATAAAACTGGAATAGCTTGAATTCTGCTGACAAGCAAATGGTGGTTCTTGTAGCATTAAAGCTTTTTGAATCAGTAAGAACTTCCAAAAATATGAAAGCTGGGTGGTATATTTTTAACACTTCTGTTTCTAGACTATGCAAAGAACTTGGGGATTGTTGTTATTCTTTTTTTTTTTTTTAGTTGGTAAAAAAAAAACTTCTCAAAGAAAAATTCAGGATTTTTAGTGTGTTTTATAATTTGAAGAAAAATGTCAAATTTTAATACCAATAGAAAGATAAAATTTGAATTTTACTTTAGAGGAACACAGATTTCATTTTAAAAGTCATAATTTGCTCCATATCAAGAATAAGAAGAATGCTTTACACTTACATGATAGTTTTATACTGCAAAGTTTTAAAAATAATTTATATTAAATGGGAAGTATGACTTGGATCAATAGCTCTTCAGTGAATCAGAAGTGAAAATGAAGCTTTTTTACATGAAATTCTGGCCCATTTCAGGTATTCAGAGCACACATTTTCTTTTTAGGAGATTTGTCTTCAAATAGTGAGATAGAACCACTAATGTTTCTAATTCATAAGCGATATCAAGAAAGCTCTGTATAATAAATATATAAGTACAGTGTAAGTACAAATCTTGCAAAATAAATAAATTTAAACACCAACTCAATCTACTTTTGCTTTAAAAAATGGTTAAGTTTTTTGTTAAGACGTCACAACTCAGTAGATATTAAATTACACATCATTCTAAATTTTGTGAAAACCAAAAGTGGAATAATCTGTGAATATATAAGCAATAAACTTAAAAAAAAAACAAACCCGCCAACATCATTCTATATGTAAAAAGAAATCCTAAAGAAGAGTACACTATGGTACACAATATAGAAACTAAATTGAATTACTCTTTAATGAATCATATGGGACATATTTACATTTGCAGTGCCCGGACGCTTCCAATTCTCAGCCTTAAAATGTATGACGACACTAGCTTGCTTGTTTTCAGACCTCTGTGTCTCTTAGTCCCAGTTTTCTAAGTCAAGTCAGCAAACTCTGGCCCTTGGGCCAAATCCAGCCTGCCACCTGTTTTGGCATGGCTCTTGAACTAAGAATAGTTTTTACATTTTTAAATGATTGAGAAAAAATCCAAAGAGGAATATTTGTGACGTATGCAAATTATATGAAATTCCAATTTCAGTGTCTATAACTAGTTTTATTGGAACCCAGCCATGCTTATTCATGTAGTATTGTCTATGGCTGCTTTTGCACTACGACAGCTGAGCTGAGTAGTTGCAACAGAGACATATGGCCCATAAAGCCTAAAATATTTACTATCTGGCCCTTTACAGTCAGTTTGCTGACATCTGTTCTAAGTCAATTATTGCAAGCTTAGCAATTTTTTTTTGTAAAGTGGGATCTCCTGGGCTTCTTTGCTTCATTCATCATGCTTGTCCTCATTGTGGACCTCACATCATGGGTGAAGAAGGCTTCAGTTCAGAAATCATCAGTTTCCAGTTTAATTGAATGAAAACAAGGAAATTATATTTGTTTCCACCACATTCGTTCTTGACTTGAACTTCTTGCCCAAAGATCTTCACCTGTAAAGTTGTATATATTGGCTTGTTAATTTATTTTAAATGAAGGAGCAGAAATACTTATAATGTAGCAGGGGTTAAGTGTCCTTTGACCAACAGAAACCCACAGTTCTGGTGGCTGGGTTTGGGGACGTGACTGTTTTCTATAAACTCACAATGTTATAACATGATGTTCCTAGGAGGCGGGACGTTAGCCTATTTCTGTCCTGGAACACTGTATTCTTCAGAAAGATTTTTTTAATCATAACTGAACTGTTCAACTTTTTAAAAAAGGTGGAATTCCTTCAACAACTATATTNTCGGAGACATACGGAGGTCAGATGAGTTGTGTGGCTTCGGCAAGGACTGGAGGACATCTCTGTGTGGGGTCCTCCCGTGTAGCCAGCCGGTGGGCGCCATCTTTCCTGTGTTGAGCCCGCCCCCTATATTTATGGCAAAGTCTGAATCTGATTGGTCTGGTGAGCTCCACTGGGACTCTGCCCCACCCAACTCCCCCAGTGATAGAGGTACTTTCTCGGGGAGCAGCCAGCCCTGCCCGCATTGTACTCTTTCTTGGAAAACTCTCAGGGTCTGCAGGCCCCAGGTGGGTGGCGACTAACCTCAGTGTGCTCTGAGACATTTGCTGAGTAGCTCCAGGCTCAGCACTGGCACCGAACCAGAATCTGCATTAACCTGGTGACCACAATGCTCCACTCTAGTGATTCCCAGAGATTGACTCCCAGAGACTTTGTCTCACTCAATTCATGTACCAAATGAGGCTTTATCAGTGGCTAAATCTTAAGGGAGCTGGCAGATGGCAGCAGGCCTTGGGATGTTCTGGCTTTTTGTGGAGCTACGCCAGGCCCGGTACTGGTGGCAGACATTCTCGGTTTGCAGCATGGCCTCTCCCATGTACCTCCAGGGTTAGCACAGGTAGTGAACAACTGAGGATAGCTTTGTAGCTATTACCAGGTAGTCCCTGACTGGTCATGGGCAGCGGCTGACCTGGGTCTGCACTGGAGCCCCTCCCAAGAGGCCCCAGAACTAACATACTTGGAGGTTGGCTTCACACCACAGCAGAGAACCGCCCAATTAGCCCAAGTGGCACACCTAAAGGGTGGTCTCAACAGGTACCAGAGCCCACTGGGGCGAATCCCCCTCAGTGGGATAAGCCCCCTGCACAGTCTGTAGGCTGTGGATGTGGCCAAACTGCGCTGCCAGTCAGCCTGAAGGTCAATCCCACCTACTGACATGCATATAGCAACCAAGGCTCAACTATAACAGGAGGGCACACACATTCCCACACAAAGGACAGTCCTGGAACACCCACCCGTAGCAGGTGACTAGGGAGATTGTGCTACTGGGCCCACAGGGCACATACTACGTAAGGCCACCTGGCCAAGACTGGAGGACCTAGCAGATCTATCTAATACATAGAAACAAATAGAGGCAGCCCAAATGAGGAAACAAAGAAATACATCCCAAATGAAAGGACAGGAGAAAACTCCAGAAAAAGAACTAAACAAAATGGAGGAAAGCAACCTACCAGATACAGAGTTCAAAACAATGGTTATAAGGATGCTCAAGGAACTTAGAACTTCAACAAAGAGATAGGAAACATAAAAAGGACATAGAAACCATAAAAAAGAACCAGTCAGAAGTGAAGAATACAATAACAAATGAATACATGAGAGGGAATCACCAGCAGGCCTTATGAAGCAGAGAATCGAATCAGTGATTTGGA
>NW_017731392.1:3326740-3355426 GCF_001890085.2 Hipposideros armiger | reverse complement strand
TTTTTCCCAAGTGCTCTCTCTTGGATACACCATGTGTAAAGGAGTTCTTAACATGGGATGTATATTCCCATCAGTGCACCAATGGCAGTTTTTAAAGAGAAGCTTTCTCAAATTTAAGCAAAGTTGAGGTCAGCTGGATGATTCTGAAAGTCTGCTTGCTATAGGAAAATTGAGTCCAAAGGCATTCGTCTAAATCACCACTACCCTCCTCACTCTTGTAAAATATAAGCAATTGGTAACGCTCGTTATAGCAAGCATATTATTTTTAAGTCAGATTTCTGGTGGCGTGTTCTTATGAACGTACTGTAATCTTGTAGCACAACGAGGGCTTATGTGCAGAGTGTCACTTCACTATATCACGATGGAGGTTATAATACAGAGGTATGTACAACATTATCACACCTTGATTTATTTGATGCTAAGTTCTTGATACGGAGAACAGTATTTTAAATTTTGATCCTTTCAGCCTGTTCACAGACCCTCTACAGTGGTGAGTCATCTTCTAAAAGTTAGAGGCTCCACATTGGTGCTTAGTTAGTCCTAAAGCTCACGGGTTTTGGAGAGGGTACTGATTGTCTCAGCGACACAGGGCAGAAAAGGAAGTGAATTTGGAACTTAAAACAATTGGGACACCACCTGTATCTCAACAATGGAAAAAGAGTGCTGAGCCTTCTCTGGGTCTGGACGGCCAGGGGCTTCACCACCATGCACATTCACTATTAGCTGATGCTGGGGTGTGACTGCCGCCATAGTGCTTTTCTTTCTGATGAGCCTTTGCTTACAGAACCTAAACAACCCTGACTCTCAGAGTAGCTGTTAATTCTGGACGAGGTGATTTCCTGTATTTGGCTTTGTCTGTTTGGAAAGAGCTTTGTAAGTGTAGTAGTGTGGGCACCAATTAGTTTAGGAGTTTCTCCTTAAATGTAGAAACATGGGGACAACGTATCAGGCCTTTCTTTTGGTCTGTTATAAATCACAGCTGGCCCCGTCAAGAAGTATCAATTCTTTGACTGTGAGCTTCTACAATTCTATGTAAGAAATTCCTGATTGTGACAAAGACAGAGGATGGGGAGCTCTGCAGTGTAAGCACAGTGCCTTCATTGTGCTGCTGGTCTCTTGGGAATTTTATTATTTACTTATTTTTGTCTTGGGAATTTTAAATCTTAAAACTACAACACAATAGGTAAAAAGGAGGCTTTAATAATCTCTTGGGTTCATTAAGAAACTAAGTGAAAAGAAGAAATCTATGTTTGGTTTCCGCACCTGCTTCTTTAAAACAACTCAGGTTCCATACGAATAATTTACTGTAAGGTAGAATGAAAGTTATTCTGCATGTGACTACCAAGCGGTGGGCTGACAACCAAAGGCCTAATTTATTGCAGTTTCAAGATGGAGGCTATTACATTATTTTGCTTTCTTTTTAATCATCCCACCCTGAATGACAGATTTTTATTTTTTAAATGAGGCAGAAGGAGTTGAGCTTGTTGAAGCTGAATCAGACCTAAATTGGAATACCATAAAACTAAGTCCAAAGGCGTGAAAGCTGAAAGCAGCCCCTCAAGAGTATCTATGTGAGTTACCAATAATTAAGACAGTTCAATATCTGATTAAATAAGGCTGGTGTAGTAGTTTGGGCAAGTTGGTTGTCCACTGGGGGTCTTATTTTGTAGATATAAGGAGGTCTAAAATTATATATGCCAAAGGTACATATACCTTCAGAGCCCTTTTCTTGTTTTGGTACCATTCCTACCTCCCTCAGGGGACATCCACCATTCGGAAGACAAAAGAGACTGTACAAACTTTGCCTTACAAAGCAGTGTAAGTTGACCTGTTTCAGAATGGTGAGGTGACTTCGTATACCTGGCAACACATGCTCCCCGTGGTTCACTGCCGATAGTCGCTCGCGTCACTGGAGGACAAGCCTCCCACAGGTTTTTCCTCCTTGTTTTGGACACTTTCTGAGGCCAAGACCTGAGCAGGCGATGTGACTCCTCGGGGCTGTTTGGTCGACTTGGTGAGCTTCTTGAGTTCACTTGCAAAAGAAATGCCTTTTCTTTTGTCTTCTCGGGATGCCTGTGGAATAAAGGAACTCGCCACTGGTACTATTGATAGGTTAAAGCCAAGGCTCTCCAGTCACCTGACATGGTCTCAAAAAGAGCCCTTCCCTCTTCTGTGAGCAGAGCTTTGGAAAGAAGGGCTGAGGGACTCCCTTCTCAGGACTGCTTAACCAGAGGGGCATACTTTTATCTTCCCACAGTGAAAACAAAGCCAAACAAGTTTCTCTCCCCTAAATTCCTTGACTCAGAAAGCTTGTCCTAGATTTCACTATCTCCCAAATTTGACTACAACGTCGTTATGAATAATTTGTGAAGAGAGTAAAATAACCACGACTTTTACCTGCACCTGCTCCTTCAGCTTCAGGATGAATTTTCCTGCACCTTTCCATTTGCTTTGGGCTTGAAACACACACTCCTGATCCAAAAGGACCCGCTGAGAGGACTTCGCGTTGGAAGCCTTCTTGTTGGAAGCGTCTTTCACCACCTCTTCCAGAAGCACATAGTCGCTGGGATTGGGGTTGCTCAGGATGCTGTAGGAGTATTTGGCTTTGCACAAGGTCTGAAAGCGGAATCAGGATAAAAATGAATCAAGGCTGTGTCTCCAACACCCGCATCCCTCGTAAGTGAAACTTGAAGGTGGAAAACTCATACACTTTCAGAGATGGAGGGGCTTTTTCAGATCTTGTCATCCCACGCCTTTTACATTTGGGTTTATAGTTGTAGCTTATCACGTACTTGCCTGCATTAGCTCACTTAGCTTCACGACTGTCCATGACTTAGGTATTATTATGCCCGTTTCACACTGAACACTTAAGCAGACTCCAGAGGATGCACAGCTGAGAAGTAATAATATCTGCGAGGAGTGTAATGCCTAGCACATGATAAGCACTATTTAAATGCTGTTTGCTATTATTGCATGGTAATTTGGTTAATATTAACCTCTTTAATAGGTTTTGAATTCCAAGAGTGCCCAGATGTACGTTTCTTTTGTACACTTTTGTGTTCCCAGAGTATAATACAGTATCTGGGACACAGTAGGCCCTAACTAAACATTTGATGAGTGGATAAATACATAAATGAAAGATAATCTTGTACTAAACGAGAAGTGAGACCAAGTAAATCTTAAAATGCCTTCACCATCTAAGACTCTCTGATGCAGAGGCAGCGTGGTGCAACAGAGAGGCGTCTGAGGGTCAGGATTCAGCCCCTCAGTGTCTACGTGACCTTTGTTTCTCTGAGCTTTGGTGCACGCAGACAGCCCAGTTCAAGTCTTTATTCTATACTGACTCGATCTTCACAACAGCTCTGTGAGAGAAGTACTATTATACTATCTCCATGGTATCTGTGTGGCAACTTGCCATGTAGCAGTGTGCTGGAGCCAGCTGGAGTGCGTTAGTGAAATCAGACATGGTGGGAGTATTTATACAACAGAAATCGGCAAACACTGCAAATCAGAGCTTTATTTTTTAATTTCTATTTATTTTTATTTTTTATTTTTTTAAAGAAGCCAGTTTACCAGGATACCACTATAACTAAGGCACAGATAATTAAATAACTTGCCCAGGATCTCAGAGCTAGTAAAGTAGAGCTGGGATTTCAATCTGCAGCAACTGGATCTAGTCGAGTCTGTGTTAATCATTACGCCATACCACTTCTCAAATGGGTGTTTAACAAACACAAAGCCTGACAAGGCTTCAAAGAAAGGAAAAAGAGTTCTCTGAAACTGTACACAGGGACGCATGACATAGAGGAGGGGAGAGGGTCCGGGTAGGCCTCCTGCTTGTCCTCTGATGCACCTTGAGGGACGGTCATTAGGCTTAGGCATTTCTGGGACCATGAAATTACTCTGCACAGCTGCCTCCTACATGCATTATTATTAGTGCTGCATAGAGAGCCCGACTCACAGCAGACACTAGGGAAGTATCTGTTGAAGGGATGAACTAGTATTTCCCAGCTCTAATAGGCACACTTCTCCCTTTTCAGGTCCCCATTGACCTAGAACTTCATTCATAAAATGAGCTGACATCTGATCTGTCCCACTGATTTACACTGAGGACAGGCCTGAGGGGAGGGGAGGGGCTTTGACCTGCTGAATGACATCCTGCGCCGTGCTGATGCGGGGTGCTTTGATGACTGTTCGAGGTTGTTCTGGAGAAACGTCATGCACTTGGACAAAGAAACTCTCCTCCTCGGAGCTCAGGATCACCTCCTTGTCATCCTGAACAATGCTTTTCTCTTCTAGGTTCTGTGTTATAAAAAGAACAAGTATGAGTAAGTGGTGAGATGATATAGAATAGGGTAAGAAAAATCCAACAAAAATTTGAGCGGTATCTTGGCATTGTAAAACAACTCCTTAGCTTTTTATTGCACACCCTTGTTAGTATTTCATAAACTACTCTAAGAGGACATACATGTCTTAGAGAAAGAAAGTTCTGTAAGTGTTTCTGATGATGTTCACAAACTGATAAGGTCTGGCCCAGGGCAAGCCAGTAGATCTGCTCCTATTAGCTGTGGAGTTTGAGTCCAAATCAACTGTTAGATACATTTGTAAAATGATAATATGCCATTTGGCAACTTCCAAAAGCCATATAAGAACACAGTAAATTACATGTAAGAAAAACCCCACCCATTGTCATAGAGACCTTTTCTGTATTTAAGAAATGCTAGGCATCTGAAATGTGAGACTGACATTCAGCCAGGCTAGATGAACACAATCCACAGTCAAAAGGCTAAAACTATGGCTGGAGGTAAGGCACATTGAAATGGATATTGAAAAAACAATAATTATGAGAATTGGTCATCAGGTTGATTGGCTTTCGGTGAATTGGCTTCCAGGGAATTATACAATTATATTACAATTACATATACAATTACATATGTGTGTGTGTGCGCGCGTGTGTGTGTATATGTTAGATATAGCTAGAGACGTATCTTATTAAACATTTTCTTTTTTATTAAACATTTTCAAACAGTACAGAAATATATCAATAAAAAGGCAAACTCTTCCCACTACTCACCCCTTTTCCTTCTCTCTCTCTCATCTCATTCTCCATAAAAAAAACAACAGGTTATATATCCTTCTAAACATATTTTATCGATATACAAATGTATTTTTGTGTATCTGAATAGATATATACAATGAAGCCCTGGAATTATGCGAATTTAGATAAAATGCGGTTGTCAAATGGCTCCTGTTTGCTAGCCCCATTCTCAAATGAGGGTAGTAGCTTACGGTTATCTGCACAGGGGCAGGAAAGGGAAGGAGAGGCAAAGCAAGCAAACAGGAGGCAACCCATCTGAGCAAGCGAGGATTTGGCAGGAAGGTCCTCTGATCCCCAGCATTCTCCTAGACTAATGTCCTCAGCTCAGGCCACTGCAGTGGTGCTAACTCGCCAGAAGAACCCAAGAATCGTCTCTATCCTGGCAATTCCACAGCTTTGGGACCCAGAATTGTCAGCTGCCACCAGGTGGCACTAAACTAGCCAGGCAGAAAGGACTAGCTCCTGGAGCTTCCTGCCAACCAGCCACACAGGCTCACCCCAATCATTTCATGAATCTTGCAGTCATGGCCCCTACAATTTACATGACAAGATTTTGGACCCCATTCATTATATTATGGGTGGGTGGGGGAGAGTTACTGTCTATTTGTATTACATAAAATGAGTTTGTACTTTATACCTATACTGTTCTACAACTTGTTTTTTCTCCCCAGTTAAAATATTGTGGTCATCATTTCGTGTATATTCCTATAGATTTTGCTGGATTACATGTCGTTGCATTGAACATAAAATATTTAACCTCAGAGAGTGCAGGTTGGGCGGTGATGCACATGACATAATTTTCAGGGCCCTGAAAACCAGGAAGCAAGCAAGCAAAAACCAAAAGTTCTGATTGCCACATAAAATATCCCGACAACCATGCACTTTTATTTTTAAAAGAGTTCCTTAGAAACTAAGCGGGGTGGTAGATGAGGGTAAAGGGGATCAAATATATGATGATGGAAAGAGAACTGACTTTGGGTGGTGAACACACAACGTGATATATAGATGATGTATTACAGAATTGTACACCTGAACTCTATGTAGCTTTACTAACAATTGTCACCCCAATAAACTTTAATTAAAACAGACACTCAGAGCTCATTTATTTTTAAGGACTTTTCAGCTGCAATGGAAGCCACAGTAATGACCATCACAGGATCCTCACTTGTATAGCCCTTTAGAGCTTACTCAGCATTTCCTTACGTATTGTCTACATGTTTGGCATGAGTATCATGACAATCTTTTTGAGTCCACCAGGGTAGTTTCTATTACAGATTTTGCACATTAGGGCACAGAGGTTTACAGAAGCCAGGCGTGCTGTCCAAGGTCATCTGATATGTGGCAGAGTCATGTTTGTCTGCTTTCAAATCCAGCAGATGTCGGAGGAGGGCACACTTCCCACAGGAAGATGTGATACTTGCCAGCTTGACAGGTCATAGATAGCAGTTTGGGGGCTTTTAATATATGGGCAAACTGCTTATATATCTTAGTAGTTTCACAGGGTAAAATAATTGAAAATACTTACAGCCCTAATCTAGCAACCATTCTAGTGTCTGCTTGCATTCAATAATTGCTGAGTTCATTTATCCCACCAGTAAGTATGTATTGTGTGTCACTATGCACCAGGTAAACCTAGAATTAATGTGATTTGTTATCTTTTGAGATATGTTTCAGTCATTTCAAAAAATCTCCTCCCCACAAAGGCACATAAAGGAATGTGCTGTATTCCATTCATCAGAAAATGCTTGTTTGCTTTCTCTTCTAACCCATCCCCCTTTTTCTTCAAAATGTTTCTCTTCCACCAGCCCTTATTAAACATTCAGTGCTGTCTGTTGTCATCTACATTTTAAATTGCACAGGGGCTTCTCTAACTGCCCCAGTCCATCCAACCATATGAGGAACGCCCACTTGACCGCCCGCTCACATTTTCTCCTGCTCACTGCCTCTATAGGGCTGGGTGTGGGTGACTCACGGGGACTGACACACTCCAGCCTGGGCCGCACAGGATGGTGGAAACAACACTGACCTGGAAGACATGAGACTTGAGTTCTTTCTACTTCTCACCCTGTCGTGATTTAACCTCTCTGAACCTGTTTCCTTATGTGTAGAATGGTTTCCATTATATCATGAGGTCATTCAAAAGAGTGAGTGTTTGAGAGCTGTATACACTGTAAATCATTATGCGACTGTGATTTAAAGAATTCACTGAAATGGTCACTTACAGGATACTTTTTTACATATGGCAAAGGCAATTAGAAATAGGAAAAAAAATTAGAAATTAAAGATGGCTTTCAAAAGTCCAGATAAGCCCTTTGGTATTTTTCTCATAAAGCTATTGTTATGAGCACTGCTTTTTCTCTGGTTTAGCAATTTGTATGTCTGATAGGGAGAGGAATCTGGGAGACAATTACATTTCTTTGCTTAAATGAAGTGTCATTTTATGGTCTAAGGCGAGGTTAGGAGGGAAGGCAGTGGCTCTGGTTCCCAGAGGAGATGCTGGGGTTCTCTAGAGGCTGCAGGCCATGTTCACAGTTCAGCACAGAGTGAAAAAGTAACAGATGACGCTGAAAGTGGGCCCTTTATTGTCTCCACTGTGCCCCAACAAGCAATGCCACAGATGGGCATCTGACCAGTTAAGCTCTATTACATGCCCCAAAGGAACAGATCATGTGCCCAGACCAGGGCCTGGCACATATCAGGTGCTCGATAAGTATTTACTTAATCAAATTGTTGAATGGACTCAACTACTTTGTTATTGACATATCATGAGGCATGATTGTTAAGGCTGGAGCAATGACCTTATATTTTAAATTCACCATCATTTAAAAAAAAAAGGCAGTTAAGTTAGTGTGTGCTTATTCAGAAAAAAAAAAAAAGGGTTCCATCAACAAACCCCAACAGGAGCCAACTACTCTGGAGTAGACATGGAGTCACTGCACTTGCTTCCTTCATGGGAACCATTACAGGAATATTAGTGCACAGAATGTAATTTTGGATGAATTCTGACCGAAGCTGAGAGTCTATTCTTACTTTGTGTAAAGGGATGAAATGTCAAAGAAACACTGTTGTTTTACTTATACTAAAATTTAACAGGCACTAACAGGAAGGCCACCAGCCCCTAAATGCAAAATGCCTTACAGGCTGTGCATTATACAGTTCTGTGATGCTCTCAAAAATGTCTTCTCACACATACAAATAAAAGACTGGACAAGCAGCTGAGGACGTGTATAAAGAATCCTTTGAATGTTTGCTGGCCTTGTTTTAGAAGGGATGGTTTTTAGCATGAATTTCTGTAACTTAGAGATAACGTTCTGAATATGTGCAGAAGAATCAAATCATCTCTCCACATTTACTTAAGAAGAACAATATAAAGCAAGTTGGAATGATAAGAAATTCTGAATTTGAGGGAGGTGACCAGTGGGGAGGTGGTTAATTATAATACATCCGGAGCTGTTACTGTGTAGGCTGCATCCAGACACACTTACTTCCTGCTGGGTTTTTAAGACAATTCTGCCAACATATCCCTCTTCTGGAAACCAGCTGCTTAAAATCTGCATGACCTCTTCTTCTGGACCAATGACTCTATGGAATGGTTGTTTTCTGCATTCGTTCTTTTCTTTAGATATAAAATATTTTTCTTCCATTAGGAAATAGTCTGTGACAAGAGGTTTGGTGTCTTGTTCAGTAGTCAGAATCTGAAGATAAAACAAAGGCAAATTTAGCATATTCTGAGGAGCAGGCAAAAACTGTAATTTAAAACAAGTCTATTTTCATGGTGTTCAGAGAGCTCTGAGGTGCCATTTATAAGTGAAACCTACTCTGGAGTGTTGCATAATTCGTTTTAGAAGGTCTAAGGATTCTCTTATGTCCAAAAGGATTGTGTATGTCCATTCCGGACAAGGAAACAATTTATTCATAAATCCCAGAAAAACTATTTTTCTTTTTTTTTAGCTGAGCCATCCTGCCACCTGTTGGTGGCTCAGCGGCAGCTCACTTGGGCCATGAATGGAACCGGCAACCCTGTTGCTCAGAGCTCGCACTCTTGAGCGAGCTCTTAACCAACTGAGCCACTCGGCCAGCAGCATAACTATTTTTCCCACTGTTGGAATGAGAGCTCCTACTGAATTAACACCTTTAGGTTTTTCAAACTATGAATTTAGCTTCTTGTAATCTTGTAACACAGGACTGAGGGCAAAGAACCTGCCTGTCCAGCCTTTCCCAAGATAATCTCTCAATCATCTTCTAATCTCATTTGATTGAAGTTCCTGGGAGTTCTCCCTTCAATAAACTCTTGACAGTGTGCCCAGAGGCCTGTTTTCTTTGTTGGCTACTTATCCTGACAGTCAAACAGAGCGGTTGAGACGAGGCTTAAGAGCCAGGCAGACCTGGGTCTGAGATCTGCCTTTAATACTTACTGGCTGTGAGGTGTTGGACTAGACATTTAACCCTTTGGAGGTTCAGTTCCTCCTCTATGAAATGGGAACAGTAAGAGTTATGAGGGGAAGCAGAGTTTGCCACCCAAAATATGCCTTTTGGGATAGTGATTATTTTAGGCTGGTTATTTTCAAGAAACAAATGACTCAGACAAATTTTAACCTTCCCCGTTACTGCCTCAAAGAACTTAGATAGGACCAACTCCAGGAAGGGAGATATCACAGATAACTATAGGTTCCTATGAACTAGGTGTGAACTGAGCAAGGCCTTTTTGATCACAAAGTCCTCTCTGTGTCTCATTGGTAAAGATGTCCCATCAAATATTTATTTACCAAACATCTGCTTTTCCATCTGCATGTGAATTGCCTTCCTGCCCTGTGAAGTCCCACACCACAGACTCCCCTTCTCTTTAGCTCAAGAGGGCATAGAAGCATTAACTGTCCCATCTGTCCTTGGGTCTCATATTCTTATGGAACCCCCGTAGGGACACACATAATACATTTGGTTATTTTCTCCTGTTAATCTGTCTCATGTTAATTTGATTATTAGTCCAGCCGGAGCAATTTAGAAGGTAGGAGGAAAATTATTTTTCCACCCCGACAGTAACAACCTCTTAGTGTTCTTTTGTTTTATGATTGAGGCACTGGTTATAAAGCATAACGGGCACACTGTGAGAACTCAGTAAACACTAGTCGTCATTATAGTTACTTTTACTGATGTATTCTTTCACTCTTACTGTATGGGTTACTGACAAAGGCTAAACTCGAAGTGGGTGATGAGAGAAGGCTGGTACCATCTGGCCTGGATTAAACAAACACCCTTCTCCTCAACACCTGGCACTGCTGTGTATCACTTGGAGAATGGTGGAGGCAGCAGGTTCTCAGGATGACCCTGCTCCCCTCACCTCAGCCCTTGGTCTGTAATCAATGCTGGGCTCTGGATTCCATGGGGTAAGATAACCATGGGGCAAGACAACTATGACTACAGGATAACTGAGGACACGAAGCTTCCAGGAGTAGGTCTGTTGGCATTGTCACCTCCATGAGGGGCCAGTGTCCCTCCTCCTTAGTCCTGCTTTACATCCATATGGTTGTTCGCGTGGGGTGACAACAAAGTAATGAGCTGCTTTTAATGGGTCGTCCATGGAAATGTTCCTTTGCTTTATGTCTTCACATTTTTATAGAGTCTCCAAAACCCCGATAGTGCTTTGTGATAGTAGACACTGAAGTTCATGGACTGATTGATTTAAAAAGCAAAAACCTTGCAAGTAGCTTCTGTTTGATAATTTATGAAATTTGACACCTAGGCTGTTTTCTCTAAGTTAATTATAAAATGTTGGGCAAAAGTTGGCCTGTCCATAGATACTTCCCCTCAAAGGACACAACTACTTATTAACACTTATTATGTATAGTTCATCAATGGGTTTTTAATCCCCCAACCATTCTATAATACCAGTTACATTTCATCATATGCCCTAACTTCAGGGGGGCTCCACAGTCACTCCCCTTGGTCTCTGCTCCCCTTGGCCTACTCCCAAGTAGAAGAGGGAATTCTGAAATGGGTTAAGGATAAAAACATTTGCAAGGATATTAGGCCACTGTGCCAAGCAAGGGTGGAGCTTCACTGTGAAGCTGCCTTGCATTTTCGAGGAGCTGCCTTGGTCTCTGGATGCTACTCTTTGTTCCTGTATCTCTCAGACTTACCAGTCCTCCCACAGGGGACTGTCCCAGCCTGCAGAAGGCCACTGAGATCCGTGGGGGATCCAGAGCAGAAGTGGTACAGCATGAGAGGACTTAATTCTGCTATAGGGTTTGAGGTAACCGGTTTTCATATTCTTGTTTCAGGCCCTCCATGCCTCTTTATATCATTGAAGTATAGGACCTCAAAGTTCAAGATTGAATGCTAGGGGAAGGGGGATAAGGGGGCTGTCCAACATGCAAATGAAGGCCTAATGCTAGAGGATAGCCTATGTGGTCCATCCTCATGCTCTAAGAATTTGATCCAACTCCTGGAATGATTAACAGCATTCATTCAGCTCGTGTGCAAATTCTGGTTGACCAGTAAGCTCTGCATTAAGAGGGCAGCTGAGGCCCGTGTCTTGGCTCAGTGGGAAAGAGCACACACGGCTAGAAAGCTACTTGTTCTGGTCTTTATCCTTCTTGAGCCCAGTGTTTTCAAGTGGCTGAAGAATTCTTAAAAATTCTTCCATAAGGTAGATTGTTTAGTGGAACCAAGATCCCCTCAGATCATTCGTAGGGTGGCTCGGTGGACTTACTTGTTGGAGAAGCTGCTTTGCCTTGGTGCTTCCACTTATAGAGAAAACAGTAAAGGGCTCTGGACCTGGGACCCCATGCACCGTGACTCTGTGAGTCTGCAAACATTTTCTTTCTTCCGTATTAAACATCTGTCAAGGAAGAGCACACAGTTTCCCATTCATTCTCATTCTCATGCAATTGCCCGGCTATGTTCAACACAGAAGTGCTAGTTCTTAGTATGTAGTATGTACAAGGACATGTAAATGCAAAAGCAGAGCATCCTTTTATAACCTGACTCATCATTTTGTGGTTGAAGAAGCAATGGTACATCTTCCTTAATAGTCTAGGGAGAAGATGAATTTATTTCCACCAAAATATTAATTTATTTTACAAAACAGTGTCTTTTTCCATCATAATTATGGGACTGACATCTGAAATGTATGTTAGTCCTTACTTATGAACTGACATTCAACAGTGTCTATTGAGTTTCATCTGTGTTTAGGGCGCTGGGCTAGAATTTTGGATAGTAAGATGATACAATATTCCGGCAAGTAAAGCACTTTCCTGAGTTCTGTGAGTCATTCTAGCAAATTACTGAAGCTGAGGAGGGGGTTGTGGGAGCCTCTGGAACTTATAGCTGGTAGGTCAGAAGTACCAGTGACAACCTGGGACTTGTGAGTGGCATCTGAAATGTGGATAGTCTTCCGGGACTGAGCCCTTAACCTGTGGGATCTCATGCTAACTCCAGGTAAATAGTGTCCAAATTGAATTGAAAGGTAAGAAAGCCAGGCGGTGTCACAGAGCTGGAGAAGTAATGTTGGAAAAGGCACCACACATGTGGTGCCTGAAGCGTTGTGAGGAACAATGGTTCACTCATGGGAGTGTGGAATCCTTAGCTCTAATAGGTATTGAGGGCGGCCAACCCAGAATCAGGCAGCAAGCCCAGCCCTGCCTTTCTGAGAGCACCTGACTCGTGCTCGTAGGCACCAGGCAGCCCCGCTCCTGTTTCCTAGTCCTCTGCACACCACAGAGGCAACACCTCCCTCCGCTTTGGCCAAAGCGCTGTTCTCATCCTTGGCCATACCTTGAAGGGGAAAGGAGGCGAACCGAAGAAAACAAGGTCAGGGACTGAGAGAGGAAGCTGACGAAGTGAGGGAAAGAGAAGCAGAGAAGAAAGCGGGGCGATTTACAGGTGGCAGCGGCAGTGGTCAAGCCAGTGCCACTGTGAGCATATAAGGTGACTTTCCAAGGGTTGTTAGGACTATGATAAAGTGTAAGATTGATACAACAGGGATCAGATTATTAAACGTGTTAAGAGGTAATTGATGGACACTCTTTTAATTAATCTTTAAAGAGCAAGCGGAATGGATTAACCAGTTAATTAAAGCAATGTTGCTTGTTCAAGTAAACAACCTTACACTACTGGGGTGAACACTGGTCCCGGAGTTCTCAAACTTCACTGGGCATGAACCTTCCCTGGGGAACTTGTTAAAACACTGATTCTGCAATGGTGGTACTTTTTGTGGCGTTCCTCTCCTGTCCTCAGGAGAGATTCTGCATCTCCCCAGGTACCAGGGTGCCTGTTCCCTGTCACCAGCAGCACCTGGCAGCACATCTCACCCTGCTCGCTTGTGATATCTAACCCCGGGCCACTGAAGAAACCAAGGATTTTCCATGTCTAAATGAAAGTTTCTACAAGTATTGAATGCTTCCTAGCAGGTTTGCTTAATTTGCCTCTTCCCCACATTGTTATTTTTGGCTCACTTCTCTGGCAGGCACTACAATGTACTTATTAAAAGTGCGGGCTTTGGCACCAGATGAACTTGGGGTTTATATCTGTGTGACCGCAGAGGTACTTAGCTTTCGCCTTCCTCATCTGTAAAATGGAGACAATATTAATAGCTCTTTCACGATGTTATCAAGAGGATTAAGTGAATTAGCATACATGTAAAGCACTTACCGAGTGCTGTGTGTTAGCCATTAGTGTTACTATTTCCATAGCTAGCTAATGATCACTTTCCTGGACCACGAGAAAGCCTACCGCCAGCATAGCAATTCCTGCAAATCTGCTGAGTGAAAGAGAACTTAATTACCAAAGAGGCCAGCATGGTCCTGCCAGAGGCACATTCTTCCATCCTTCTGCTGTTTATGAATAAGCTAGAGATTTCCAAGACTTCGTTGTGGAGGCTTCGCAGCTGAAGATGGCGGTACCCTGGAATAATGCAGAATGGGGAGGAGCCTGTTAGCCACGCACTGCAGAGCTCTGCCAGGGGGATGCCCCGGGGGGGGGGGGCGGTGCGGTGTGTGTCCAGAAACGACAGGTGGAAACAAGACCTGATGACGGGCAGTTGGTGACAACAGGCATGCAACCAAGTGATGCCTTGTCACTGGGAAAGTACAGCCCCTGGGGACAGGTTTGGGCCACTTAGTGGTAACTAACTTGTGTCTAGACTTCTAGCCTTCAGAACTGTGAGAAAATATATTTCTGTTGTCGAAGCCACCCAGTCTCAGCCTGAGCTAACTAATCCAGTGACCATGTGCTAGTTGCACAATGGAGATGAGAAACAGGAAAAGAACAAAAGGCAGAAGACTATATACCGTGGAGATCAGAGGTCGGCAGTTTGAGTGTGGCTGTGGGAGGAAGTATGTACTAGAACTTTGATACTCAAAGTAGACCAGCGGGGCCAGTGGCCCTGGGAGCTTGTTAGAAACGCAGAATCTCAGACCCCATTCCGGAACTACAGCATCAGAATCTGCATTTTATTACCAAGAGCCCCAGGTGACTCCCGTGCACACCAAGGTTTGAGAGGAAGTGCAGGGCAGCCTGGACAGGTGTGACAAGCAAAAGTTCCCAGGAGGGCCACAGCAAAGCCAATCCACTAGCCAACAGCTCTGGCCTCTGCTCAGGATTCTCCCTCCTCCCTGCTCTACCTGCAACATCGACCCCAGGCTCCTGACACTGAACTTCCGCCGGGCACTGATTCCAGCCTTGGCCCACTTACCACACCCCGGCCCTCCCTTCTCTCGGTTTCCTCTCCTCACTTCGATCTCTGCTTTAAAAATGCCAGGGGCGCAGTGGGTGCTCTTTGGGAAGGGATGTGAGAGAATGAGAGCCAACATCAGCAGTGGTGGGACAGGCCATACTTCATAAGGAACGTCATCAATACCTCAGGTTTTAGAATAATGTCACAGGAAAATCTCTTCTAAGATATGCTTAAACAGTGCCCACATTTGCATTATTTCTTCCTGCCACTTATTTTAACTTGTTAATGTGAACATTTCAAACATACACAAAAGTAGAGGGAAGAGTCGGGCAGCCATCACTTAGCTACAGTAACTATGCACATTATGGCAATGTTATTCTACCTCGCTTCAAAGCCTTGAGTGGAATGATTCTCTGAGCAGTTACCACCGAGCTGTTGTTTTCTACAACTGCAAAACGAAGAAATATGAGATCTTCAAAGTGAACCCGGAAGAGAAACTGTTCGTTCCACATGGGGTTCAGGGTATTTCGATGGATGGGCTTCGTGCGGAAATGGCAGCTGTCCAGGGGCATTCCCAGGACGTCGACCTCAATACACGGGCTTCCCGTGCTGTTACTCGGGCACACGTTTTGACCAGAGACAATCTGAGGGAGGAAACAAGGATGAAAGTCGCTGAAGGTGAAAAAAGAAACAAAGACAACCTCCACACCTTATCGCTTGCCTCCACAAAGAAACACAAGGAACCCTCTGGAATGGATGAGGTACATGATTAACAAAGCTACTAAAAAAATGATTGTAGTCATGTAATCATATGACTGGAATCATGGGGAAAGCTATTTTTGTCAACAGCATTCTCCTAACTCTCACTTTTTCACTGTCAAAATGTTCAAGTATCTTCAAAAACCAAGCGGTTAAGATGACATTAAGTTTCTCAAGAGGCCAAAGGCGAGGAGGCCCTATGCAATGTAACCACCAATTTGTTACAAATATTCTGTTCAAAATGTTTTAGGGGTATATTTTATAATTTCAAACTCATTTTCTTGAATAGTTTAGTTTTGGAGCAAGTCACAGGGAACGTTGTTAAAAATTAATTCATTGCATTCTGTGAATAGATGAAACTCTACTTGAGTCCAGCTAAAATGGTGAAATAGAAGAGGGGTTACTGCCCTAGTCTTAGGGAGAGAGAAAAGCAGTTGGGTGGTAGGCAAATCTGTGAGTGGGGTTCACCCAGGGGTTTCAGGTGTCACAAGCAGAGGCTGCTTGGCGTTTTTCCTTTGGAAGGAAATGGACGAGTTCTAACAATGGACAGAAGAGATTACTTCATCCTCTTTCCTATCACCCTCCACTAAGAGGGAGCAAACAAATGGGGAAATAAAGTTGAGTGATGAGCTATCAGCTGCTGTTGTTCAGGGCAGCCTGTGGAGTTTTGACATTTAGTGGATTAGGCAATAAAAGGAATAAGGAAAGGCCCATGAATGATAAAGTTTCAACTGTAAGGGGGGAAGAAAGATATTTAATCGTATTAGTATATTGATGACTGTTTGATCTTATAAGAACTTGTTCGAGTTTCAGATGACCTGCTCTAATGAGGAGCTCAACTTGTACTGGAGGCACTCAGGGTGATGATGATGAGGGCCCTGGGAGAGAGCATTACCACTTTCAGTAGGCAGGTGAAGAGGGAGCTCATAACTCCACCTGCTGGGCACTGGCTGATACAGTGCCTGGTGACCGCAAACCTAAACCATAGCCCTGATTTTAAGAGATAAATCCTTTTGGGAACTAAATCTGCACGGAAAAAAAAACCTTGTGACATGAGAACTCTGTCATGCCTTGAATTCAAAAGCAGCTCATGGGCCGGCCGAGTGGCGCGTTGGTTAAGAGCTGTCTTGGGACACCAGCTCTGAGCAGCAGGGCCTCGGTTTGGATCCCACATGAGGGCCAGTGACACTGCGCTCTGCAGCTAAGATGGTGAACAACAGCTCAACCTGGAGCTGGGCTGCCATGAGGCGACAGCGTAGGCTGCAGTGAAGCTGAAGTGGGCTGCCATAAGCTACGTGTGTGGCTGGTAGACAGTGTGAGCGGCCAGCAGCCAGTGTGAGCTGCCAAGAGCCGCCATGAGCAGCCGTTCAGAGGCCGGCAACTGATCTGCCTCACCCGGGAAGAGCGCAATGATAATACCAACATGGGCCAGTGAAGCAACATCCTCCACAACCAGACTGAAGAACAAAAAGGACAGCAACTTGTCTGTTCTCCTTCCCCAGATTCCCCAGCACTGTTCCCCTCCCCCAATACCCCAATAAAATCTTTAAAAAAAAGCAAAAAAAGCAGCTCGTGTTCAGGAAGGCTTCGGCACCTTGCTATCTGGCGACAACAGGGCCACACTTACGGTTAAAGAATAGACGGCAGGCTCCATGTTGTCTAGGTCCCTTTCCAAGGGAGAAAACTTCTGATACATGGGGCAGTTCTTGTCCCACAGCACTGGGGGTTTCAGCACATAACCACAGCCGCCGTTGGCCTCAAACATGGCAGCATTTAAATGTAAAGGGAGGTCTGCAAAACAAAGTCAGTATTGCTTGGTACGGTGTCTAGTGTCACTTCATAGATTTCAAGTTGAAAGGAACTTCGTATCGGTTTTCCCTAAGCTTAAGCATGAGGAAGAGATGGCTGTCCATTCATTCCACAGACCGACTGAGTGGCTACTATGTGCCAGGTTGCGTTAGACATCAGAAACACAGCATAGTACAAGACACAAAATTCCTGTCTACACAGAGCTCTGTCTAAACTCAGTGTTCTCACTCCAACCCAGGTTTTGCCACTTAAAAACTCCTTTTGCAAATAAAAATTTACAACATCCATCCCAAAACAAAGAAAGCCAACCAACCAAAACACACACAACACACACACACACACACACACACACACACACACACCCTTTGAAATACCTCATTTTACACTGAGTATTAGAAAGAAATCGTAATGGAATTTTCTTATTCCCAAACACCGAACCATGCAGATAATTGTATGACCATTTCTTGCTTTTTCAAATATAAGATAAAATCTTAATAATCCAAGAAAACTGGGAGGATAGCCAGAAAAACATATCTTTCCTTGAAATCTCAATTTCAACCCATAAATTACAATACTTACCTCTTTTTTAAAATAGTAAATATGAAAAAAAAATTATCACATGTGATTCACATCATGTTCACAATCCCCTCAAGTATAAACTCTGGGAACCCTCACAAAGGCTTCCAGTTTTTTGTGGCCAGATGGGACTTGGCACAGTTCTTTCATGAACAACTGGATTCCTGCACTGTTTTGGGCTCTTACACACTCAGATACTCATCTGATGGCGCAAGTCTGTATGAAGTTGCCCAAATGAGCGAAAAGTTAATGAGACACACCTGATAAATATTCCCTCTGATAGATTCCTTCCATGTGCTGAGTGAACTTTGCTACATGGACCAACATCAAAGAGAAGTGTGGTAAGCACCACGGAGTAATAAGGAGTTGGCCTCCACTTGTCTCGTGTGTAACATTTTTCCACGTATATGAGGTTGGCTGGGATCATGTGCAGGAATTCTTTGGGTAAGATGCCTTAGATATATGTAAGCTCCTTGGGCTCCAGCCTCCTTATTTATGAAACTAGTGCTATGGGCCCCATCTTTCAGGCCCCTTCCAGTCCCAATGTGACTGATTCGCTGAGGCCCACTGTTGCCTGTAGTAAGAGAAAATTCTCTTCCCAGGCCACTCTGTGACAGAGAAACAGACATGGGCTAGGGTGGCTAAGAGAGTGAAGCCAACTAGCTCACACAGAGTTGGTGAATGTGAAGTGGATATATATTACTAAAAATGTATAGCAGTTCTCACTTAACTGTGCTCTTACTACGTACCATGGGTTATTTATGTACCAATAGCCCATGTGGTAGTCTCATTTCTTTAGATGAAGAAACTGAGATACAAGAAGTAAAAGAACTCAAGGTACACAGTTAGTAAGTGATGGATGCTAGGGTTCGAACCCAGACACCCTGACCTACAGTTTCCAATCTTAACTCCTAAGCCATATAATGTACCTCTCATAAAGGGCTGTCATAAAGATAAATGAGATAATGTGTGAAAGTCCCTCGCCCAGCATGTGGTGTACAGAAGGTCTCCAATAAACAGTAGCTATTAAATTATGATTATGATGTCAACACCCATTTGGATTTGAAGGCTGATTTCATTAGCTCTGAGTCTATTTTTGTAGCTTTCCAAAATTTGAAGGCACTTTTTCTTAACTACAATCTCATTTGGTGATCCAATATGTAAAACAGATCCAAGTGAAGCTGCTCAGTTTGGAATAAAGGTGGGACCTCAAATCTAGCCCTCCTGCTGTGCCCTAGGGGTGGTCCCAGAACTGCATCTGGGGCTACAGTTTTAAACCCCGTTTTAACTAAGTGAAAGGGTGTGCATGAATCTGTGTAACCTGATCACTCCTCTCAGTCAATGCATGTGCTGGCAGACCAGGCTTATATTACCTTTATGGTCTCCTATTTATTTAAAAAACCTGTATTAAGTAGACACCTTCCCTAATAATTATCCCTATATTTGGGGGCCGGAAAAGTCATCATAAAGAGTTTAACAATCGTTCAAGAAAGCATAATAAATACAAGCTTTCTTTTGACTGGGGCTGCCTGTCCACATACTTGTAGGTACTGGGACATGAGGCAGAATTGCTCTGTCCCAGATGGAAAGAACGTTGAGGAACTGTTGCCAGCAATAACCAGGGTTTCATACCAGGCTCAAGTCGGTTTCTAAACTTAAGAGTTGGTTTCATCGAGAGTAGACCTGGGCTATTCCTGGTTCCAGATTGCTGCAGACTTTCTTGTAGTTGATGGAGCCGTTAGAAATCCTGGGAAGGGATGACTCTAAGTCCATGGACACCCCTTTGGGGCATCCAGGGTCCCCTGAAATTCAGGAAGTGGGAAGGCAAGGTGATCATGGAACGTATTTGGAGGCTAGAGGGACACTGGGAGGGGGTTTTCTGTTATTTGGCTGGGATGTTTCATGGAAAATGAAGCACTCCCTAAGATTTCTTTGCAAAATTAAAAAAATAAGGGCCGGCCGAGTGGCGCGATGGTTAAGAACTCGCTTGGGATGCCAGAGGGCCCCGGTTCGGATCCCACATATGAGGGCCAGTGACACTGCCCTCCACAGCTAAGATGCTGAACGACAGCTCAACCTGGAGCTGGGCTGCCGTGAGTCGCCGGCGACGGCGTAGGCTGCACTCCCTGTGGCAGTGGGTTGCCATGGGCTAACGTATGTAGCCAGCAGCCAGCGTGAGCGGCCAGCAGCCACAGTGAGCGGCCGTCCAGAAGCCGGCGACTGATCTGCCTCGCCAGAGAAGAGCACAATGATGGTGCCAACTTGGGCCAGTGAAGCAACATCCTCCACAACTAGATTGAAGAACAAAACGACAGCAACTTGTCTGTTCCCCTTCCCCCAATTCCCCAGCACTGTTCCCATCCCCTCAATTCCCCAATTAAAAAAAAAATCTTTAAAAAAAATTAAAAAATTAAAAAAAATAAAAGTTTGATTACAAAAGAAGCTTAAATCTTAAAAAAATAAAAATAAAAAAATAAAAAAATAATGATTCCAGTGTGGACTCTTATCTGTCTATTTCAGCAGTTCTCAACCTGTGGGTCACAACCCCTTTGGGGGTCGAACAACCCTTTCACAGGGGTCGCCTAAGACCATCGGAAAACAAAAAGATATTTACATTATGATTCATAACAGTAGCAAAATTACAGTTATAGAGTAGCAACGAAAATAATTTTATGGTTGGGGGTCACCACAATATGAGGAACTGTATTAAGGGGTAGCGGCATTAGGAAGGTTGAGAACCGCTGGTCTATTTGGACTTGCAGTCCATATCAAAGTACCTAGAAGAGATCTGGACCAAAAATCAAGAACCACAGGTACAGGTTACAGTGAGGGTGATGAGGACAACTGCTTCAGCTCAGCGCAGAGTGCATTTATTGAGCATCTACTGTGTGCAATGTATTGACCAGGCTCTACCCCACAGTTTGCAGAAATGAAGACCATTTATGCAGATGAACAAGTGGAAGCTACATGTAGCTTGCGCTTGGTCCACATGGGGAGATGTTTAATCATTGCCTGCTGCATTGACTTGAGAGAGGTTTTATGGCAGCGCTCTTCCCTGGGTTAGAAGATTGTGTGGAGAAGCTTGAGGGTGAACCATCAACATCTGCCTCCGCTGAGTGGGGCAGCTCGGACATGCACTCCGGCTTGATTTGGGAGAGAGGCAAAGCCTTTGGGGGTGAGTGAAGGTCAAGCTGCAGCCTCCGTGTGTGCTTCTGGATGGCAGGGTGGCCCAGAGGAGGGCGGTTCCCATGCCCCCTTCACCTGTGGCTCCTTTTACCATCCATGGAGCCAGTGTGTCTGCACCAGCCTTGGCACTTCAGGAGTAAGGGCACATCCAAAACCAAACGCATTTCCACTTCCTTGAGAAAATCATTTTTCTAGTTATTTCAGTTTACTTAAAATATTTCAGTATCATAATAACAAAGGGCGCCAGTGGACATAAGGCTACAGACAGGGCCAGAGATGTGAGCCCACAAGCCTCTTGGGACAGATTGAAAAGAAATTTTTACAGCTTTGAAAATATTTCAGTATTATTTCCACTTGTGAGTCCAAAACATACTGTTTTTATAACTTATCAAAAACACTTAATGATGGTTAACATTTGTGGAATGCTTTCAATGTGCCAGGCACTATGCTAAGTATGGTACTTCACCTGCATTATCTTATTTAATTTCAATTGAAAGAAGCAAGTATTACAAGGGAAAAGAAAAATACATCTGCAGGGTCAGGGACAAATGGGCACTGTTATGCCAGTGCCAGGTGGCTAGCTGGTCCCGGAGCTAAAGGTGTGGTTTGACCTTGGCTGAGACAGGGCTATGCTGTGGTTGATGGGTCAGTACAGTTAGTTAGGATTTGATTCAGTTCACTAGAGAGGAATGAGAAGGCTGCCTGAGTGTTCAAAGCAAAGACTGGTTTTTGAATGAGCTTCGAGGAAACATTCCTCATCTGCTCTTTTTTTAACTTCTGCAGCTCCTTTCCTGCCCCCATAACCAAGTGGAAACAAAATACTTCATCTTCTAAATTCTCGCAGTCCTTGAATTTATTATTATAAATGATTCTGTGACCTTGAGCATATTAATTTCTCTCTGCCTTGGTTTGCTTGTCTGAGGACTGGAGATGATAAAGGTACCCACCACTTAGGGCTGTTGCAAAGATTAAAGGAGATAATAGAGATCAAGAATGTAGCACAGTGCCTGGTGCACAATGAGTGGATAATATATGGTACCTTTTATTCTGGACTTTTAGGCTTCATCAGTTATCCCTGTTATGAGAGTCTTGACGACAGTGGAGAAACACAAACACTACTTTCTCTGTTCATGTCATTCACATACTTGTTTTCTTGGTGTCAGCTACTCTTGGAGCAATGACCATTATTCTCCATTTTGATCTCAAAGGGATGAGAAGAAGCTAAAATAATTTTAACTTGCAATGTGTTTGAAGTGACAACTACTTTTTGACTGCAAAGGAGAATAGCTTAGCAAGACAGCTTACTAAAAGATCTTTAAAGATCTTGCTTAAAGACCTTACCAAAAGATCTTTAAAAAAAAATTGGACACAGCCGTAAACAGTGTCTTGTTTAAAGACACACGAGAGCAATCTTAGGTTTAAAAAGTGCTTAAAAGAGAGGGTAGGAACAGGAGGCTATTAGGGGCCACTTCAACATTCTTTTCTATCACCTTAACTCTGAAACATCAAGGGCACAATTCAATATCAAATTCACTTGTTTTCTGTCATCTGTATTTTTACTCTTACATATGGTATGCCCCAGTCTAGAATCTTGCCCCTTTAAAAAAAAAATGTTATTTGTGGAACTACATTTACTGAAATATAAGATGCAAAGGAGAAAGGTGAGGAGGCACCCTTGTGGGTGCAGTAGGCCCATTACCATCTGTCTGGTAGTTGAGTGCCACGAGCTGTATCCCGTGCAGCCAGAACATGAGGGGGTTGGGGTTGGATGAGTCGATGCGAGTGGCAGCTGGGTAAGTCCTCAGCAGCTGACAGGCGGTGTGTTGGATCAGTTTCTGAGAATACCTGCGACACAGACGTTTGGCGGCATTTTCATTCAGTGATGAGATATGGTAACATTTGGGAGTTCTAATGATAGCGCTCAGGGACGTGGTTGGGCTGAGGGGGGAAGAAGATTCCTCCCAGGCCTGTCGCATTCCTTCAAAGGAACCTAAACCCCCCCAAAAGATTAGCCTCAGGTTAGTGCAAAAAACTTTCAGTATTTTAGAAAGATAAACCTGAACAACATCCTAGTAAACAATTATAACCACATAGCACATCGGAATAGATCTTGAGTGTGACTTGCGCGTTAGCCTACCACCTTGAAACAAAATGAGAGCGACTGAGTTTTAAAATGAGTGTAGAAACACCCGTTTAAATTAAAAGCCTGACAGTCCTTTGCCTCAGAACCTCATCTGTCCTCATGTGTACAAATACACAACATATGTACCAGGGTGTTCAGGCTAGCATTGCTTTTTTATAGCAAAAAAAAAAAAAAGAAAAGAAAAGAAACAAAGAAAGCAACAACAACAAAGAAAACCCAGGGAGCAACCCAAATGTTCTACCAGGGAGGAAATAGTTACATAAATGAGAGTATACCTATGCAATGGAATACCACAGAGGCATTAGTGAGAATAAAGTAGACACATGTTCAGAAAGCTATGTGAAAAGTTATAGCAATATAAAAGTTATACAAGTATGTTCAGTTATACCCCATTTGGATCCTCTTAAAAAGGATCTTATTTTTCTTGAACAAAACACCATAAACTTAACAGTGGTTACCTCTGGGGAGTAGAGCTGGGCCATTGAGAGTGGAAAGGAATTTTAATAATACCCTGTATTGTTTGAGTTTTTAACTATGAGAATTTATTACTTTTATCATAAAAAGTAATTAGAAATAAAATGGATATATCTTCTGGAGTTATAATGGTGAAGAGAGCAGTTCCAAGAACCACTAGAATGTTCCAAGGTGGTTCCAATTTCTTTCTTTTGAGGCAAACACTGTTAGAACATCTTCAGCGAAATACTGTGTTTTAGGAAGTTAAAAATGTAAATTCATAATTTAAAAATACTGATACCACACTTGGAGAATATAAACATTCATGAAAATAAAAAAATTGAAAAAGTCCAAGGGAAGTGCTTAGACAGTAAAATATCAGAAACATCCAGCATGCAGAGTCAAGCTAAGATATTGTAAGAAGGTGACTTTACTTTTTCCAGATGTTTTGTTAAATGATCCTGTCTCCCCAGGGCTCATTCTGCCCGGATTGTTGCCAAAAATGGACTTCCTGCTTTTCCTCTCTTTTCCTCTGCTAGAGCCAGATGCATTTAGAGTTGACAGGCCTGTTCCCATAAAATGAAAATAAATAAGCCAAAAACTACAAGCAAGGGAACTCAACATTTTCCATCCCCGTTAATGTTTATTTTGAAGTCCTACTAGTCCCTTGTAACCCAGTACAGAAGACCTACTAGCATTTTTAGCACTGTTAATAATAGTGCTGTAGGCAATTATAGCAAAGCTTTTATCTCTGTAGGCAAACGTGACAAGAACTGAATGATTATTACACAATGACCACAAAAATCACCCCCCCGCCCAACTTCATTGTGCAACAGAAAGATTTTGAAAAATTGCATGAAAAGAAAGTGCTCCTGTCAGTTATGTAATTATCAGGATCTAATGACCCAATTTGGAGAGATGAAAGAGTGGCTAAGAGCCTTGAGTTTTAGCATCATATCGTCTAGGTTCAATTCCTGCCAGTATGAACTTTGACTTAACGTCTGCTTTCTCTGTTCTTCTGTTTCCTTATCTACACAATGGGCATAATAATAAGAGCTGACAGGGTTGGTCCGAGGATTAAATGGGAAATATGTGATGGTGATAATGATGTTCACGGCTCTCTTTCTCACTCCTGGTCTAACCACTTCCTGGATCCTTCCTGCCTGGCACAGTGCCTGGTGCACGGCAGCAACTTAATAGATATTTGCTGAATGAGGAAATGAACGCATACCATGCAGATCCAGATCCAGGGCAGGGAGAGTGACTTAAAGGCACCAAGGAGGCCAGAGGTGCCTCCAAACTATTTCCACCGTCTGCAATTGTACCATTAAAGAGTAATTCCTTCAGCTGAAGCAGCATTCAGGAGGTCCTCTCTGAGATGAAAATACACTTTCCAAGAACATCATCAGAGAAGACAGGATAGAGTAGTGTTTAATAACAGTGTCGACTTAGGTGTTTAAACCCAGTTCCTAGTGATGCGGCCCCACACAAGTTATTTAACCTCTCTGCACCATTCCTTCCTCATCTGCGAAAGGGCCGTGGTTAGGATTAAAGGAGATCATGTACATATACATCCTTAGTTGAGTGTGTTGTTCAGAGAAAGCACTCAATTCATAGCAGCTGTGGGACTTCTAAATGTCCCCCCCGCTGATGTATCTGTAACTGCAAAGATGCACAAACTTGGACTCGTGAGTTCCCATGCTTCATTTGAAAATTTTGTGTGAATTTTGCCCGCTACGCGATGATGCAACTGAGTTTTCTCCCAGGTAAAACTGATGAGGGGCCAGAATGAGGTACTGTGTTCATTTGGGGGCTTTTGCACATATCCTGGCCCATGATGACAGCCCCCAGGGTTATGTGGGCCCTTCTGTGAAGAGCCTGGTTGTTCTCTTGGGGTGGGGTGAGGAAGCAAGAACAAGGGCTGGGTGATCAAGAAAGGGGAGGGATCTGGAGAGGCCAGAGAAGTAACTGAAGGAGCAACAAAGGACCTTTATCAGCCCTGCTGGCCCATTTACCAATAATAATGGCAACAATCACCATTTCCAGCGAGCCAGCTATTTTGCAGACAGTGTGCTAATCACAGTGTATACCTTAGTGCTAATTTTTACAGCAACCCTACAATTTCAGGCTGTTATGTCTCCTTCACAGATAAGGAATCTGAAGTGCAGGGAAGTCATATAACTGTCCTAGTCAAGGTCACCGAGGAGTCGGGTCCTGCCACTGAAGCGGGTTGTGATCTCGGGAAGTTACTTTACTTCTGGGGAAGGTCGTAGCACATAATCGTCACTCACCGCTCTAAAGATTTTTTTTTTTTTTTGCATATAGCTCCTTGGAAGGGACTTGGGATGGTGAAGGGTGAGATGCATTGAAATGGATAATGTAGCAAAATTAAAATCACTAGTGTAGCAAAATGAATTATTTTATGGTATTTTTCCTCATGAGCATCAGAAGAAATCATAATCACAATAAATATTTAGAAGGTATTATAACAATGATTCTGGCAACACAATCTAGTTATTTTGAGAAAGGAAATAAATTTGGGGAAAGAAAAATGTATGAAACTTCAATTAGTAAAAAGAAATTAAAATATAATATACCGATAAAGTATGTATGCTATATAAATACTTCTGAAAATACAGCATACTTAGGAATTTAAAAATAAGCCAAACAGTCCCATGCTTAGCCTGTGCCTCAAGTCGGAAGCTGCACTAAATGACCTTTGATTCTTCCACAATTCTCTACTGGGACAGGAACTTTATCTTTCACAGCAACTTCAAATATCTCTGGGAATTTGTGATCTTTATTTAATAATCAGTGCTTGAGAAGAAAAGACGAAGCCCGCAGAATGGTTTGGATGTAGTGTCAGCTGAATTTATAAAGCAAAAGAGATGTAGTGAATGTGACTCTTAAATGAAGTGGCCCTCAAACTGGTTCCCGTGATAAAGGACATGCAGGCCACAAAGCTCTTTGACAGGACAAGGACTTTATCTCATTGTAAGAACAATTTCACCAGCAGCAAATATGATCATATTGTACTTATGTGACAGAAAGTCATGAGCTGTGAAACTGAACCTAAATGGCTAGATTTCTGCATTTCTTTAAAATGCTTGTCACGTATTCATTCATGTCCTCCTCAATAGAATTTGCTAGCGGATAAGCAGTAGCAGCTGCTAAAAATTCCGAACAGTTTATGGGAGAAAGCTTAACATTGAGAAAGTTCCATCTATGATTTGTTTCCCCTCTCTGGCGTGTTAAAAGACCACTATTACCTAATTTTTAAATAGCCAAGTACCTCTGTGTCCCATTTTCAGGGCAGAGCGTGAGAACTGGTGCTTAGGATAAATCTCTGGAAGCCAGGCTCTGTGTTCAGACCCTTCTGAGAACAATGAGGGTTGGCATTTTAACTCCCTCTCCAGGCCAAGTTTATGTACTCCGTTTACTAACATTTAGACAATCCCCCAATTCCGGCTGTTTTTCTGTCCTCAGGCATCTTGCGCAAGGGAATCCGTTTTCTTAGTATAAGGAGATGCATTTTTCTGACTTCCATATATTTATGAACTTTCTTGCTTGCCCTCCACCTCCCTACTGCCCCATTTGTGGGACACAGAATTGGGTGAGCTCACTGCTGGCAACCCCTAACAAGACAGGCAGTGTAGTGCAGTGGAGATGGACCAGCTTCACGATCATAGTTCTACCTTTTATTAACTGAAATGCATATTTTTTTGGGGGGGAAGTGGTTTATCAGCATAAGTTCACTGTACTTCTAGAAATGGCCAGTTGAGAAAACCTTTTCTCCCACTGAAACCGCCTCCTTGGTCTTTGTGGTATGGGTGGAGTCTCGCTACCCAGCTCAGGGATGGGACATGGGACAGGTCCTAGACTGTCAGAGCACTGCATGACTTTGGTCACAGTGATTGGTTCAGGAAAGGACCCAATGAAAAGTTCTGGAAGAGACTCTTACACTGGACTGATTGTGGAAACATGTAGTGCCAGCCTGCTGCAGCTGCCTTGCAATCACAAAGGGAACAGGGACAACGCAGTGGACGCAGAGGGAGGAATGGGGAGTGAGAAAGACCTGGATCAAGCTGTACCTGAAGCTGTATCCCTTTATTTTTCAATACATGAGCCAATAAATTTCCTCTTTGCTTAAGTCAATTTCTGCCACTTTCCAACAAAAGAGTCTTAACTGATACACTCTGAAACCTCGGGCCAATTACTTCATCTCTCTCAGACTTTATTTAAAAATAGGGATACATCCACTACCTCATAGAATTATTATGAAGTCAATAAGAGGATGTATGTAAAATATTTACACAAATCTTAGTACTTAAATGCTTAATAAATTTTAGCTATTATATTTTATGAATATAATTATCATTATTATTAATTATTACAAAAAGACATACTATGATCTGGAAAAGAAACATTGTATGGTATTTTCCTCATGAACATCAAAGCAAATATAATAATAAATAAATAAATAAATAAATAATTAGGAGGAATTATAGCTGATTTTGGCAATACAATTTAGTTATTTTGAGAGTATTCACAATGTACAATGAAATAAATAGCATATTTTTAACTTTTCGTATCTTTAAATGTTGTAGACGATATTGCCTACTCTTACCTGGAAATTTTACTGCTTGGCAGTAGATGACAAGGTCAGAAAGCTCTGGTGCAATCTGTCTGCTTTCCTTTTTATTCTGAGGAAGATAAAATTCTTCTCCCAGTTCCATGTCATAAACCTATCAAGGAAAACAAATGATACCAGTTGACATGGAAGGTATATGCCACCCAAAGCTCTTTATCTGTTCCTTTCTCACGTCACCAGTGTGTTTCGTCTTGCTCTATATTTATCCCTATGTCCTAACATCTTTGCTAGAGTAAAAGCTTTCTGAGAGTAAGAGATAAATCATGGGGCATAGTCCAGTGTCGTAAATGTGGAACAGTCAATGAACATTTGTTGAATAAATAGATAATTGAGTATGT
>NW_017731392.1:3297640-3326165 GCF_001890085.2 Hipposideros armiger | reverse complement strand
CTTCACAGTCGGGTCCCTGTTAAACTTTTAAAACTCCTAGCAATTCTTTGAATGTGCCAGGCTGTCCTCTTGGCCTGCCTGCCCTGCTTTTGTCGGCTTGGCCAGCTCTTCCTTCTCCAACATCCTCTTCTCTGACGCTCTGATAACACTGTTCTTTGTTCTTATTTACAAGCACCATTTATAGGTTTGTCTCCACCTCGACACCACTTTCTGTGCTACCTCAGTGCCTGGCACACAGTACAGCTTTAGTACGTATTGGTTGGAGGAATCAATGACTAACCTTCTACAAATGGCAGGTGGATGTCCCATAGCATCACCATGTGGGCTTTGGCATCTAAGGGAAAGTGAGGGGAAAGGTGAAGGGAAGGGATAGGGAGGGAGGGAAATCCCACCTGAAACTGACGAGAGTACCATGGTCCAAGTGGAATTGAACAGAAACCATTCACCCACCTTTCCTTTGTTGCAAGCAGAGTTATCTGCTTTCTTTATCCTCTTGGGGATTTCTTCATTATACTCAAACTGAAGCTTGTCATTACATGATTTATTTTCAGGTCTGTCTTCTAGAATGTTGTCTGAAAATGAGTTGGCAGGCTTCAGCGAACAAGAACCAAATACTTCATTTAAGGGCTACGTCTACATCATTGCAAGGATATCCAGATACTTGTGCTTATCTGTAAAACTGAGGCTGGCTACATGTTACCAAAATGATGGCTTGAAGTATAATGTTTAAATTTGTTAAATAAATGTGTTTATTTTTGATTGAATGGATTCATTTACCAGTAGTTTTGGTACCATACAGACATAATCTAAATGAGAAGGCTCATTTTCATACAGAGGATTGGAACTGTGCAAACATTATGGAAGATACCCTGTGTCAAGAAGCTCTTAGCACACACATTTGGAAAGGATTTAGTGGTTGAAGCATTTCTAGATGGTACATACATGGTTTAATCACTCTCATTTTAAAAGGAAGCTATTAGCTTTGTTTACCTCTAGAAATGTCAAAACCAGAAGAAAAAAAAGACATTGTTATTTGCAATGCAGTTTTCACAATTATACTTAATTGGAAAGTAAAGTTCTCATAATTGTTTATCAATTTATCAAGGGAAAATCTTAGGGATAGGAATTAAAATATATCTAAAAATGAGAGATAATTTTATACTTTTGTTTTGGTACTTCTATTCAAAACGACTTTAAAGGTGTTAGAGGTATGTCATGATTATGTTCTTTTAAAATAAAAAACAAGAAAGCTCATTTCTCACCCAGGGTTTCCTATCTCAGACCACAAATGCTTAGACCAAAATATCCTTATGCCAAAGCAGGGCCATGCAGGCTGCCGAGAAGTAAATAAGATCAGTCATCTTATTAAATTTTTATTCAGATAAGTATCACAACTTCATGCTAATCAGGTCTAATAAATTGGAAACAGAATGCCAGACATTCATGCAGTTAAAATGCCCAGTTCAAATGGCTTTACCTTCCTGACTGTTAGGAGCAGGAGAAGCAGTAAGGACATCTGCTACAGAAAAACAGAATCAGAAAGGGGATAAAAGTAAGAAAAATTAAGACAAAAAGCCAGATAAACTAAGGTATGAAAGCAAAGCATAATTAACAATAGCTCAGGTCATAAGATCAATGAAATAAGAAATCTTCCATCAATTTAAAGTTTTTACGATTAAGGGATGCCAAGAGCTAGCGAGAAAAGGAATGCAATCATTGTTAATGTTAATCATGACGCTACATTCACATTTTATATGTTCAGCTTCTGACATGTTGTAATACTCCCAATAATACATTATGTCAAACGGATAGAAACTGATTAATTTGTTAGACTCATGTGGTCACTGTTGTAAATTACCGGGGGTGCCACAAAAAGTATACATATTTTAAAAGATGTAATCTGTGCTCAAGCAGTAGTAGTTCGCCGTAATCAGAAGTGTCTGGATGCTGATGGTAACCACTTTGAGCACCTCTTGTAATTGCAGAAGTCATATGTGACTTGTATTCATCTTTTGTTACTGGTATATATTGAATATTACAATTAATACAGTTTTTTCCTTTCTTAAAATGTGTATACATTTTTTGGCACCCTCTGTATATTCATGTTAAGTTGCAAATTGAAATCTGTACTCTAGTGCATGTTCAAAGCTAGTCAATATAAACAACAAGGTTGGGAAAAATTAATCTATATTTATTTAATGAAATTTAATTAAATAAATAGTCATTTAGAACTTATTGGCTAAAAGGCAGAGTAGTGGTTCCTGAAATCCATGAGCCTCATTTGCAACTTCCTTTAGATTTTCTGGAAGTAATTCTGTGGCTAGGAATCATCACATTTTTATAGCCAAAAGAGGCTTTAGGCTAATTTTCTCATTTTATAGATATGAAAACTGAGGACTAGAGCTGTCACAGAGATAAACTGGGTCACCCAGATTGTAGAGATGGGTTCTTAACCTGGATGCCTGCGAGGGCCTCAGAAGGCCTGTGACCACTCCTGCAATTTTATGCAGAAATTTGAGAATATGTTTATTTCTCTGAGAGGAGTGATCACAGCTTCCATCTCATCCTCAAAAGGACCCATCATTACAAGAAGCTCAGAAACCTCTGAGATTCTCCCTAAGAAGCTGGGAATGGTCCTACCCCCATCAGGCATGTTTCTATTTTCTTCTCATCTCGGCTGGAGAAAGTGAAGGTGGTGGAGGGAAGCAGAGATGAGCGAGGCACCACAAACCACAACCAAAAGTGCAAGATTGACAGGGCATTACACAGTAGCATAAGGAAGCCTGAAAAGGACAAACTTAAACAGATCACAGCATCACTACAAAGCCTGTTTGGGAATCAGCCAGTCAGGACTCTTTCAATGAAATGAGAATTAATCATGTGGTGGCAGTGGACTATTTTGTCCTAGATTATAGATGTTAGTGCTGGAAGAAAGGAGAACGTTAGTCAACACGTACCAGTGCCTTCTCATTACACGTCTGAGGGACTTAAGGCTTAGGGTGGTGAAAGGACACTACCAAGGTCTCACAGTCCATCGGAGCAGAACCTGGTGGTGCCCCTTTTCCATTCATACCCCACCGCAGCACATGCGGGTTTTAAAAAAAAGCACTCAAGTATCATAGAAATCCAGTGGGGTAGTAACAACATGGATGGGCCTAGAGAATATTATGCTAAGTGAAATAAGTCAGAGAAAGATAAATACTGTATGTTTCATTTATATGTGAAATGTAAAAAAACAAATAGCAAAATTGTACTCTCCTAACTGAAAATGCAGGCATACCTCATTTTAATGCGCTTCACTTATGTGGCATTTATTTACAAATTGAAGGCAAGACCCTCCACCAGCAAAAGGTTACAAATTGTTTTATTGTGATATTTGTTTTATTGCGGTATTCTGGAACTGAACCTACAATATCCCTGTACATCAGAAAGATCCTTCCCCTACCTGTTCATTTTGTTATTTGCATATCAAAACACCTATAATAATAATACTGATACTTAAGAAAAGCGTCCCCTTTTCTGTTCACAAAAGCACAGGAAAAACACAGGAGTGACTTATGATAGAGAGCGAATTCATCTTCCAGTGCACTAACTTCTTACAGAAGCAAATGACATCTGGATCGGGGGATATCTTAAATGTGGTTTCCATTTCTGTCTGAATAAATTTGTTCTTTTATGGGAGAACATCACCATGCCTGTGGTAGTGGCCCACGGGGAAGAATAAGTCAATATACAAATGTTCATATTCCCACAGCTTTGCAGGAAGAGGATACAAGAAATTATCTTGACTCCTTTTCATTTTCTCCCTCTTTTGACCTCCCCATTAGATAATATGCCTCTCATACTATCTGATGGGATTTCAAGTCAAGTAAACTGGCTTTCAGTTGATGGTATGAAGCAATCAACTATTGCTAAGGACAAATATTAAATTCCACTTTGGGGTATATACCTGAAGAAAACAAAAAAACAATAATTTGAAAAGATATATGCAGCCTGATGTTCATTGCAGCACTATTTACAATAGTCAAGATATGGAAACAACCTAAGTGCCCATCAATAGATGACTGGATAAAGAAGATGTGGTGTATATACAAAATGGAATATTACTCAGCCATAAAAAGAATGAAATCTTGCCATTTGTAGCAACATGGATGGGCCTAGAGAGTGTTACGCTAAGAGATATAAGTCAGAGAAAGATAAATACCGCATGTTTCACTTATATGTGAAATCTAAAAAAACAAATGAACAAATAAAACAAAATAGAAACAGATTCATAGACATGGAGAACAAACTGATGGTTGCCAGAGGGGAGGGGCATGACAGGATGGGTGAAAAAGGTGAAAGGAATAAGAGGCACAAACCTCCAGTTATTAAAAAAAAAAAGTCATGGGGATGTAATGTAGAGCATAGAAAAAATAGTCAGTGACTTATCAGAGTAACTTGTATGGTGCCAGACGGTTAGCAGACTTATTGTGGTGATCACATCATAAAGAATATAAATGGTGATCACTATTTTCCCCTGAAACTAATATAATATCATATGTCAAGTATAATTTAACAAACGGACATAGCCTAGTATTGTATTATTTGTGGGGCAGAAAGAGACTGGACTGAAACTGCGGGCCATGATGGAGGTTCACAGAACCAAACATGACCAGGAGACAATTCTGCTGCACGAGAAGCAGATGTGTAGAGGATGGTTTGGCTGTGTCGATGCCAGTGGTAAGTGGTTGCTGTCTGCGCATATCTGCATATTAGCAAAACCATTACCCTACGGAGAAGTAATATATTCTACATATATAACGTTTATGTAAATAGGAACTTTGGCAAATTTTCATTACCACATTGTTGTCTTTCAGAAGTTGCCAAAATGAAACAGTCTACCATCAGCAATGGTACCTGAGAAAACATTATGCAATCCATAACCAGTGACACTAATTTAGTGCAAAAAAAACCACACCTGAAGCCTAATTCTTACATTAAAAAAATCCTTTACCATAATCTCTATTTAACATCATTCACGTGACTATTTTGCCTTGCACCATTAGCCATCACCGAGGTTTTGTCCCTTTGGTGGAGCCAGAAGAGACTGTCTGGTTGGCTTAGTAATGTGAGAAGGTTGGTAGGATGATGCTTCTTTCCTTTCCATACTCCTAGAAAGCAGAAGTGAAAGCTGCCAAAGGGAGAGGCAGAGAGTACAGAAACGTGATGCTGCCCTCTGCAGGTGGTGTAGGAGACAACAAAGATTCAGCCACCAAGAGCATCCGCCACGCCAGAAACTGAAAGGGTGAGAATGGGGTTTCTCTTCTGTAATTCCACCTCTTCCTCCAAAAATCCACTTACGAATGACCCCTGTGTTACATCCTGAACCTTCCTCTTCTTTCCTTGAATGGTGGCTGTGGTGGCTAACATCTCTTTCCTTGCTTGGTCCTTCTCGTTAAGTGATGGGATTCAGAGACTCTTGGACAAAATTACAACAATCTGTTTTGTTGGTCTATGGAGTGCTAGATTTATGTTGGGGAGGGAGAACCCACCAAAAAACCCAACAGAAAACCTTATCTAGGCACTTCCCTGTTTACAGCATGAGGTTCTGTTTCTCTTACCATCAGAGAGAGATTCGTAGTCATAATCATATTCGTCTTCTTCATCTTCCTCCTCCTCATTAGTAGCAGGTGGGGGGTTGGTGCTCGCACCATTGTAAGCCTGGGCTTGCAAGGATGCTAACTGATGAGCCTGTAAGATATCAATAATTAAAGACTGCAGAGTAAGCTAGTGAACTTTCATTCATAGCTTTCGAAATGACCACTTTGTGCTTACCACAGTCATTAAAAGTGGCTTATCCTAGTTGGATTCATTTGGGAAAGAAAACAAAAAACTAAATTCACTTGACATACAAGGTTAATCACTGGGTGAATGTTAACATCCCTACAGGAGGGATCCTGGAGCTTTTAGGAAAAATAACAAGAAATCCGGGTTCCCCAGGCAAATCCTCTAGGAGAAACGTTGGGGCTTCAGAGAACCACCATCAATCCCAAATGATGAGGAAGTGAATCAGCCCATTAATTTTAGAAAAGTAAATCTCTGCTTTTAAAAAGAAAGAAAAAACTGTTTATTTTTCCTTCTTAAAATAATATCTAAAGGCTTTGGACCTTGAGAAAAATGTTAGAATCCCTATGGATAAGGAGAACAAATGAATAGTGGCTGGTTTAAATATTTTTCAACAGACTTTATCTGAACCACTATCAGGTTTAACAAGATAGGCTTAGAAACTTCCAAAAACTTGATGTGTGCTGCTTGGGAGGTCATGAGCCTCTACATTTGACTAGAATTACCATGAAGGGATATCACAGGACACAAGAATAAATATAGGTCTGGGAATCCAGCATAAGGACATAATCTGAAATACAGGAAAAGTTACTTGCATAAATTAAAAATAGGAAGCAATAAAAAAAGTCACAAAAAAGAAACAATTGAGGAATGGGGCCAGTACACTATGGTATTATCCAATTGAGAGAATAAGACATGAAAAAATAATTGTGATGTGTATTTATTGAACAAAGGATACAAAACTGTGTGTGTATATAATATTTATATATGTAAATATATACATATATACATGTACCTATATAAATATGTATACAATTCTATATCCTTTGATCAAAGCTATATATCTCTCTGTCTCTATATAATGACTGTAATAATATAAAATGACATGCATAAAAAGACTAGCTATTAAATGGTAATACAACAGGATTCTTGACCTGTTTTTGTGATACAGATCCCTCTGGCAGTCTGGTGAGGTAGGATTCCTTCTCAGAAATATGTTTTTAATGCATAAAATCAAATTATAAGATCACAGAGGGAAAGAAAGAATGTTGAATACAGTTATCAACTGTTCAAAAAACAACTCTGTGCAATAGGAATAAATGTTTCTTTATTAACACAGTAAGAAATACATAATGGTGGGCCAAGTAATGTTTTTGAAATAGTGATGAGCATAAATAATTCTTGGAGATATTAGCAACAACTGTGATACATATGAAAAAGCTATGATTTCTACTGATGACAAAGACATAAGTACTGCTAATATTATTGTGGTTTGTTCCCTACATTTATACTCAGAATGAATGCTAAATTTCAGCTGGAGGTTAGTGAAAATAAAGATGTAATTTTTTTTCCACGTAAGTTCACTGACTCCCTGAATTCTATCTATGGATGTTACCAAGGTTAAGAATCCCTGTAATACATGTTATTTTTGGCCTTGGAATTACGTATATTTAAAAACAATTCTCTATTCTCTAAACTTCTTGAAATGTAGTTATATTTCCTTTATAATAAAAATGTATACATAAGGAAGAGACAGTTTTGGCTATGTGTATATCTACCTCCACTTCGGATAACTGAACAATGTCTAGGCTGGGATTTCTCAAAGTGGGTTATATGGAACACTAGCTCCATGTTGTTAATAACTGTTATGTAAAAACTTACAATTACAGTAACCACAAAACACAATGAAAGTTTGGAAACAGCCATTTAAACAGACTGAAAACATTCTACTACAGAGCTTCACGTAGCCTTCATTTAATATGCCAAAGGGCATCATGATTCGTTAAAGATCTCCAGTGCAGAACTTCCCATGCCTATGTAATGAGGGGATTTTAAAATCTTTTTTATTTTTCAGACTATCTCATAGAATTAGTGTTCTTCAAAATTTCAGGAAATCTGCTCTAGGCACAGGTGACCCACAAAAGCAAGTCTGTTTGTCATGGATAAGAGAAGGGCCCTGATGCAGCGAGCATTCAAGGGAGAGCCAAACCCTGGAAAAGACGATGCAAAGAGCCTGGTGGGCCCACAGGCAGAAAACGGTGAGAAGTGTATGATAGGAGTGATGCCATTCAAATACCCACTGACTAGCAAATGTCTGAAAGAGAGTGCCAAGATCGCTTGGACACTCAAATACTTCCACTAGTGCAGCAAGTATGGGAGAGATGGCCAAATGGATATCTAGAAGCTATAGCCTTATTCTTTGCAATATCCTGCTTATTCTGAGGCAGAAGAACAGGACCCCAGCCCTTGAATAAAAGCAATTCAGATATAGGTCAGGGGGTGGGAGGGAGGGGTCAGAGGAGGAGACTGGCTCAGGCGGGTCTGGGCAGGAGCCATGTCTTATTCTTCCCTCAATGCCTAGCACAGTGACTGTCATCTAGTGTGAACTGAGTTGAGGGGGTTGGAGTCCAAGAGACCACGCTCAGAATACTGGCGATCTGGTGAGATGCCGTCAGGAGGCCTCAGTAAGAGCCTCAGCACAAGCTTGAGGCAGATGGAGGGCGTGGCTTCAGAAATCCTGCTCTGAGTCAGTCCATCCTTACTGAGGGTGAGTGACTTGTGCGGAAATGACCCAGGCCTTCTAAATTAGTGGCTGGGCCTGAGCACACTGGAGCTCTCAGCATTCATTCAGCCAGTCTGGTATGAATGCAGATCACCAAGCCCAGACCCACAGTCTGCCAGACAACTGAAAGTCCTGGCAGATGCTCCCTGGGAAATCAGGGGAGGCTGGAAGTGGGCTTAAAAAACTGGAAATGGGGTTACATTGTCTCATTTTTCCAAAAGGAGGAAGAGGTAAGTTGTGGAAATTATATGGTAGGAACTGTCAAGTTGTCGGAACAAAATTTCAGAATGGGTTATTAATTGTTTGGTTGTGAGAACGCCGAAAATGAAGAGGTGGTTAGCAAGAGTTAGCAATGGGTTTACTAAGAACAAATCTCCCACTTAGTAACCTCTTCAGGCTTTTTGGATAAGGTAACTCACTTTGTGGGAAATAATAAATAAGCAGTGTTTCCGAACTTCCAGGATGAGAAGAATTCTTTTTAAATAAACAGATTTCCAGGCCTTCCTTGTGGAAATCCTGATTTAGTTGGGCAAGTGTGGGACCTAAGAATCTAAAAGTGCCCCAGTGATTCTCATCATTGTGTCCTGACTTCTGAGTTGCGTTTGAAAAGGTCTTCCCTGAAGACTTGACTCTGAATCCCAGCTCTGCCACTAGGAGCTGGGTGGCTTTGAGGAAGTCACATAAACGGCTAGGTCTCAGTTTTCTACTCTATAAATAAAGAAGTTGAAGCAGACTCTGGAGAAATGTGGGCTGCAAGAAAGGAGAGCACGAGACAAGAGTGATAAGCACTAAACTCCGGGAGGTTCTGTAAGCAGGACCACTGCCCTCTGCACTTGGCTGACCGGCTCCAGATGAAAGCAGAACTTGAAAAACTGCCAATAAATACATTGGACGACAGATGTCAAACTTCACAAAGAACCTTGTATGCGGCAATAGCATACCAAAACCAAGAAGACTGAGTTTAATAGAGATGAATGTGGGGCTCCTGCACGTGAAAGGTTAAAATTAATTGTAAACCTGGAAAAACGGGAAGACTAGGCATCAGAACCATCCTTGTGAAAATAACCAAACCCCTTTTGTTTTCCACCAACTCAATATGAGCCTGGTGTGCATTAAAGAATTTTAAAAGTGAGAATAGTCCTAGGTTGCATTCAGTAAGGTATAAAGTCCAAAGTAAGAGAGAGGTGATAGGTTCGCTGTCCTCATGCTGTCAGACCTTATTTGGAGCATTGATTTAATTCTGGAAATCATGTTTTAAGATTGACAAATTCAAGAATATCCACAAATTTAAGACTATACAAAATATTCTCAATGGACAGTGAAGAGTCTTAGCAGCCATATCCTGTGAGGAACAGTTGATACAACAAGAATGTTTAGCTTGGAGCGGAGAAAAGCTAGTGGGGAGACACATGCTAGCTTTCTAGATATGCAATTAGTCTGTGCAGCTGCAGAGGAAAGAAGTAGTGCCAAAGAGTAGGAGGCACAGGAAGGAAGATTTGGGCTCAACATAAAGAAGGCTTCTGTGACAACGCGATCTAGTCATTAGTGGAATGGAGGCTGCATAAGTAACTGCAAATGACTGTGAAGAATGGGCAAGGCAAGAGCTCCAAGAACATTCAGACACATCCCGAAGACCATAGAGGTATGCACAGGGCAGCTGTGTCTGCTTGGCAGTCGGGAGTGGGAGTAGTTGCTGGGTAAAGAAAATAGCACGGAGGAACGGTGTTATAGAAGAAAGAGCCCCCAGTGCTGGGTAGTCAGTTGCTGATACAGCAATTTGAGGAGGACCAGACATCAGAGAACACATGCTAATGTTGCACAGTTGACCCTTGAATGATGTGGGAGGTTAGGGGCGCCAGCACCCTCCCCCATGCAGTTAAAAATCCTTGCGTAACTTTTGATTTTCCAAGAACTTAACTACTAATAGCCTACTGCTGATCGGAAGCCTTGCTGATAATAACATGAACAGCCGATTAACACATTATTTTGTGTGTTATATGTATTGTTTACCGTATTCTTACACTAAATTAAGCTAGAGAAATGAAATGTTATTAAAAAAAACCGTAAGAAAGAGAAAATATATTTATGGGATTTATTGAAAACAAATCCACCTATACGTGCACCCAGGCAGTTCAAAGCTGTGTTGTCCAAGGTTAAGTATAGTCAAATGACTTCATAACAAAGCCCATCAGCATGACCTCATGACCTCTGGAACCCAAGTAAATGCTAGGCCTTCTGGAGCAGTTCTGAGAATGCAGGACAAAGGTAGACCTAGCAGAGGTCTCGTACTGGTGGCCCTTGGCCAACTTCACCTCCAGGCTAGACTTGTTTGGCTGGTACAGTGTTTTAAAAATAATTTCTTTAGAGCTGTTCATTTATGCATGCTCCACCCCTGTCCTCATCATTCCCAACTGTCATGTACAGTATCCAGCTGGCTCCTCATATTTATGTCTCTTGCTTGGCCCCTGAAGGTGGCCGATTGTGTAATTCTTGGCGTAGAGCTGTGTGTGACCTTCACATTGGGTAATGTGTACCTCCATGGCATGCAAAGACTTCTAGAGATATGCAGGTTTATATGTTAAAAATAATTAAATTTTAGATTCAAGATTTTCAACAGCTATGTGTACTTTTTCAAAAAATTGCCCTGCCTGAAAATAAGCTTATGGTCAGCTAGTTCTCCTTTCCCATCTTCTTTTCATAATTGCTATTCTCCTACTTTATAAAAGAAAATATAACTCTCACTTATCAATCAACAATCTTACTATGATGCATGAGATGAAGTGAGAAACTACCCAAGGCAGCAAAGGGACATTTGAGAATGTAGAGCTCCTGAGAGAGTCTGGAGAAACTAAAAAGGGGAGCATCTCATTTCATCCAGGTTCCCCCAACCACATTCATGGCTCCATGCCTCTATCTATCATCTATCTATCTATCTATCTATCTATCTATCTATCTATCTATCTATCTATCTATCATCTATCTATCCATCCTTCTTCCCTTCCCTTCCTTCTTTCCTGTCTTTCCTCTATCCAGCCATCTATCTTAGAATTAAAATTCAAAAGTGAGATGGTCATCATAGGAATGATAATACAATATTTATTTGAATTAAAAAAAAAAAAGTCAGACTTTTTCTGACCAAAGGTAAGTCTGGCTGACTAAGCTGACTTATTTGACAATGAGGACTGTTTTTGTACATTATATTTGTACATAATGTATATGTGTTATATATTTATGTATGATAAATAATATGTCTGAAAATATCTCCTTTGTGATTGGTTAAACTTGTGATAAAATTGTTAATGTCACCTTAACAATGTATGAGGGTGAAAATATATGAAAGAGGTACACAATTTTTCAAAAAATTTTTCAGGGATACTTGAGCAAAAAAATTTAGTGACCATAGGTCTAGAAGATCTGTGATAATCCTGAGCTGCTCTAGTTAGGGCAAACTTGGTCAGTAGGGATCTGCTGGACTGGACTGGTTTGGGGTCCTTTCTGTAAATAGCTGCTTTTCTGCTCCGAAGGGTAAGTCTAAAGATGGTGGAGCCTCTGGCCTCACCTTCCTCCCCCACCTGGAGTGCATCTGAAGCAATCAGACTTGTGGCGAATCACTGAGGTTACCGGGTGGTATAAGATAAGCCCCTAATTCGCCTGGAGTTTGGGCCACCTGGAACTCCACTGCAGGCGAGTTGGACAATCTGAGAACTCCCTGGTACTTATAAGGACAGATGACAGGATGCTCCAAGGGTCCCTTGGAGAAGCAGTGATGTTCTAGAATGGCAAGACACACTGGAAATATAGCTTGAGAAGTGGGATAATAAAATGTTTACAGCCTGGTCTGCAGTTCTGATAGGGGTTTCATGATTCATCTTGGGAGAGGTTTTGTGAGATTTTAGTGTCAGAAGAGCCCTTTGAGGCTAGACACCATAACATTCCCATTCTACAGATGAAGAAATGGAGGCCCAGAAAGATTGATCGGCCTATGGTCATCTAGCAGGTTTGTGACGAGCTAGTGTCTAGAACCGGGTACCTCAGCTCCCCGCATAATGCTCTTTCTCTAATATCATGCTATATGTCATTGCCTTTAAACTCTGGCCCTACCTGGGAGTTCTACAAATTAAAGCTTTTCGAAGATTTGATGATTGCTTCAAATTGGCTACTCAACTAGGTCAAACTGATCACTTGACTCAATTCGACTTGACATTTTTATTAATGACTGAGGACAAAGGTTCCGAATTTATTGGGCCATAGGATCCTGAATTCTGTGCTTTCTGGGAACCGTTAAAGCAGGACAGGAGTACGGCCTGGAGTCTTGGAGGTGATGGCACACAGAGAAATTAAAACCTATAGGACACAATGTAGTTTTGGCTCTGGACTGTCTGCTGCTAGAGCTGCACCATTCTACCCCTGCAGGGTGCTGAGGTTGGTGCAGCAACTCATGGTTGCTATAATTTCAAAAGTGGTGTTTTAGGGCCAATAGAACCCTCCTAAGTCGGACAGAGTTTTGGGAGCTGTCATTCTGTGGGATAAGTGAGTGCAACCCGGCAAATGAACTCAGTGGTCCTGGACCTAAATGTTTTCAGGGATCCTTAGGCTGAGGGCCATCTTACACAGGTGGGTTTGTGGTGTTTGGGATGCAGCTCTCCATAGGCAAGCCAGGTATGGGAGTGCTTTGGAGTCCACAAGCCACAGTGATACACTGTGCCAGCTTCCATGCTGGGAACATGGGGCTACTGCTATGGGGTTCCACTGACCTTGCGACCCACAGCTCCATGTTCAAGTGCTCTCCCTATGACAGGCTCTCCCTACAGGGGACTAGAACAATCACTGTGGGATAGGCAGCTGTGAAGCCCAGGTCCAGAGACAAGAGTCACATATTGTCCCACTCAGAATCAATTAAATAACAGAGGTACATTCTACATGAGCAATCAATTTTACAAAAATAAAATTTTAGGTGAATAGGATGGCAATAATTATTGGTCTATAAAATGGGAAGTCAAAAATCAAATGTATCATTCAAGGAAACTTAGTCTTCAAAAACTGATTTCCTAGCAGGTCATCTGAAAGCTTAGAATGGTTTTAATTTCTTTGTTCTGGGCACACAGCACACCCATAACTGCTTTAACAAGAAGAGAGTACCTTTTGCTTTAAGATATCCACCGGCGTCTGATGGGCTTTTAGCTTCTTATTTTTAAGAAGCACTTTCCTTCTAAGCTGGTCAGGTGAGGGAAGCATTGGGTCATCAGAGAAATCGCTCTCAAATAAGAATTTAGACACCAGTTTTTCTCCAAACACAGTCTAAAAACAATAAAGGAAAACATAATCAATACCTTTTACCTATACTTCAATTATGCAACTAGACATTTCAGCCCAGTTGAATTGTTTTAAAAATCCTAGGAAAGTATGTCGTGCCCCCCGGCTTCCCAGTGGTTTCTTACTGGGAGGAAGGGAGATGGTTAGGACAGGACAAGTCTAGGCCATTCTCCAGGTGGGTCCCACTCTATTTAGAAACATGCTCCTGGGTCTGATATACTAAAGAAGAAAACAGATCCAGTTAGGGGCTGTGGCACATTGTAGAAGATGGCCCATTCCAGATGTGGGTATGAAGTTAAAAGGATGAAAACCTTGACATAGGTATGGAGTGGGGACGAAGATGAAAGATAATAGGGAGAATTTGCCACCATTTGGTAAAAAGTACCACAGACACCATTCTCACAAAGATTTTGAGCCCCGGTCTCCAAAATGAAATGTGTGTCCTTTACGGAGGTGGGTAGTGGGGGGCAGGCAGAGGATGATCCATTGGGGTAAGGGTAGGAAAAAATATAGAAATTTCCACTTCTAGTTATTTTTAATAAAAAAAATGGAAGCTTACTCATGTTTAATGTACTGATTAAAATGGCTCCCTCACTCAATATGTCGGATTCAGTCTGTATGCCAGGAGCTGTTCACGAAGGTCCCTAAGGGACAAGGGGGGGGGTGTCTTCTGATGGAGAGGGACTGACAGTGGGTCCCTCACACCTTTGTTTGCTACCAGCTGATTGAGATGATTGCAGTTTGAGTGCCCCAGGATGTCACCACTGTGGTTAATTTCATAAAAGGAAGACTTTTCTTGAAAATATTTTATAATGATATAAAAAGTGACTACAAAAATCTTTTATACATAATAGAAGTTCACACTTTATATCACAAAAACGTAGTTACAGGAGTAGTTCTAATTTATGCATTTTTCTTTTTTAAAAAAGTGTCTTAAAATTCTGACTTCTTTTGTTTACAGTGGGGGCAGTACTTTGTTGTTATTAGATGATGATGATGATAATAATGATAATCATGATAATAATAATAATAATAATAATAATTACATTTAATCTGTTCCTATGTGATAAGGGTAATGTTTAAACATTGAGTTAGTTATTGCTTTTTAGAAAATTTGTGTTCTGGAAAAAGTATTTTAAAAACAGATGCCTAAAAATATTTCTATTGTGATGTGATTTTGTTGTAGGAAACAGTGTGTGTTATTATAAAAACTCCAATATATGCAAATTTAAGAAACTTGAAAGCAGACTTTCTAAATGTTAAAAAAATCTTCCAAATAGAGGGTTTTAGTGGTGTTTGAGATTTGTTAAAAATATAAAAGGCAACACCTTCTCAATGAGTTTCTAAGAAAAGCTGATAAATATCAGGAAACACACAACTTTTCTAGCCAAATAGCAACAAAAACCTTTGCATCATTAATGGAACTGAGACATGGGTACCATGATTTGGCAAGCACAGCTCATGACACCTCTTTTCCATCTAGATACATGTATGCTTGTAAAGTATCTTTATCAGCTACTATAGCTATTAAAACCAAATACAGAAATAATAAACCAAATAAGACCAGACATCCAAGTCATTGATCACAAAGTTAAAACCAAAAATCTCAAAAATAGTGAAGCATGTTCAATCACATTACTCTCATATAGATGATGTATTACAGAATTGTACACTTGAAACCTATGTAATTTACTAACCATTGTCACCCTAATAAATTTTGTTTTTGTTTTGTTTTGTTTTTTAGCTGAGCTATCCTGCCACCTGTTGGCAGCTCAGCGGCTGCTCAGCTCGGGCCGGGACTCGAATTGCTGTTGCTCAGAGCTTGCACTCTTGAGCAAGCTCTTAACCAACTAAGCCACTTGGCTGGCCCGTCACCCTAATAAATTTTAATTAAAAAATTTAGATAATAAATAAATAATAAATTTACTTAAAATATTTTATGAGAGCGAAACGGTTTTTTGTACCATTAATAAGTAATAGTACTGAAAATTATTTTTTCCTTTATTACCGCTATATTATTCCCCTTTATAGTCTACTTTTTGCATGTATAAAAAATGTTAATAAGTGGGATATATACATAATTTAGAAATAAGTCAATAAATGCACAATCAGTATACATGTTATCATATTTTATTGTTAGGAGTAGAAACATTTAGAGACCATTATTCTAACTGATGGCAAAGAAAAGGCATTATGACAGGCTAATTAGTTTTGTAGTATTAGTGTTTGTGGGCATTTTCTGCTGCCATGTCCCTTCCTCCCCCTGAGAGCCATGTTTCCACACATGCCTCTACCATTGGAGGAAGGGGTAAGTATGAGGGAATATCTGTCCCAAAATCTGTCTGCATTATAGTTCCCTTGTATAAGGAAGGGCTGCTTATAGCAACATAGCAACTGTTGAGGCCAGTCTAGGCTCTTTGTCAACTTGGATCTCCGTATATGTGGTGTGGGCCATAAGATTTGACATATTTGCTATGAGATATTTTCAGCTTCTCCACAAACAACTGATAGGTGAAATCCTGGTGTCCCTCATTTGTGGTTCAAGAAGTATTAGAGAGTTGGTCTCTCCTTATTTCCTGAGGCTTTCTGGAAATGGTCAGGAGACCACAGAACAATGCTTCTGTTACTCCAGCTGAAAAGATGGACCGTCCAGGAGAGTTCCCCAGGGCACCCCCATTTCTCAGGTCTAAGGAACCTTAACTATTTGTGCTTCATGGCTGAGATCCAGCTGTGGTGGTCTGTGGTGGCCCCATGTAAAACCCAACAGTTGCAGGACAAAGGCCAATATACCATCCTGCCTATTAGCTAAAAGCTTACCTTAAAAATGTCTGCCATTTTTCGTTGCTGAGGCAGTGAACAGTGGTTCTCAATCGATATGATGATTGGCAGGTCAGAATTGATGAAGGCACTGCGATCAATGGCTTCAACCACTTCCTATGAGAGCCAGAACGGTTCATTAGATACCTCATTAGATATCTGTCCAGGGTGACAGAAGGCAAGGTACTTATAGCCACAGAAAGCATCTAAATTGTTGTTTTCAGAGGACTCTGGCCAAAGTGGTTTTTATCTTTTCAAATATATCTTCAAATTAAGCAAGAGGACAAAGCTATTTTCCATAAAAACATTAAGTTGTTCATATTGAGTTTTGTTTACATGCTACAAGGAACAGCTATCAGTATGCTGAATTTTACAAATCTATTGATGTATATCGAGTATACTATAGGTAAAAGACATTGTTTTAGTTACAGCATAAAAAAATAGCAAGGCATAAGATACTTTCCTGCTCTCAAGGAGTTTATAATCTACTTGGGGCAATAAGACATATTTATGTGTTCATAAAAACACAGTTATCAACTCCTCTTCTCCTCGATATACAGTACAAGAGTTTTAAGAGGGCTGAATAGGAAAATGAATTAAAGAGAAAATCCATTTTAGCCATCATTTCTACATATAAGACAAAAATAATATTCTTTCCCAGTCCAGCCACAGTTCAGAGAAAAATGATGTTACACAGCAAAAGACCCTCTACATAAGGATAGTAATTGCACAATGAACTAATAAACTACCTAGAATTTGAAATAATAATCCAATGAGACCAGTCTTTCTGGATGACCAACTCCCCAGGTGGAACCAATTCTCATTACTTTATAATGTTAATTATTTAATCATCTCCTAACACATGATGTTGGCCTTTGTCAGCAGGAGAGCAGGACAAATGACCTTTAATTCCTATAGAAAGGAGACAGCTTCTGACTTTTATACACAGAGTGCCAAAAAAATGCATATACATTTTAAGAAAAAAAACCTATTAAAATTATAATAATATATACTGATAACAAAAGATGAATACAAGTCATGTTTGACTTCTGCAATTACAAGAGGTGCTCAAAGTGGTTACCATTAGCGTCCAGACACTTCTTTTGTTTTTGTTTTTTCTTTTTTTAGCTGAGCCATCCTGCCACCTGTTGGCAGCTCAGCGGCAGCTCAGCTCGGGCCGGGCATCGAACCGCTGTTGCTCAGAGCTCAAACTCTTGAGTGAGCTCTTAACCAACTGAGCCACTCGGCCAGCCCCAGACACTTCTTTTTTTTTAAAAAAATTCTTTTTAAAGGTTTTTATTGGGGAATTGGGGGAGGGGAACAATGTTGGAGAATTAGGGAAGGGGAACAGACAAGTTGCTGTCCTTTTTGTTCTTCAGTCTAGTTGTGGAGGACGTCGCTTCATTGGCCTATGTTGGTATTATCACTGCGCTCTTCCCGGGTGAGGCAGTTGCTCACCAGCCATTGGACAGCTGCTCACAGCGGCTCACGGCAGCTCACAAAAGCACATGCCAGCTGCCAGACAGCCCCACTGCAGCCGCCTACACTGTCGCTGGTGACTCAAGGCAGCTCAGCTCCAGGTCGAGCTGTTGTTCACCATCTTAGCTATAGAGGGCACAGCGTCAATGGCCTGCATGTGGGATCTGAACCAGAGCCCTGCTGCTCAGAGCTGGCGTCCCAAGCCAACTCCTAACCAACGCGCCACTTGGCTGGCCCCTGCCACTTCTGATTACGACAAGCTACTGCTTGAACAACGCTGACCAAAGTGTCCATTTGTATACATTTTTTCGGCACCCCTGGTATTATCTTATGATGTAAAAATTGCAATAGCTATTCAATAAAAATTGCAATAGCTATTCAATAAAAATTGAAAACTAATTTAAGGTAATGGTTGTTAAACTTTAGTTGAATGAGAATCTAATGAAAGTTCTAGCTCAACCACCAGAAAAACGAACATGCAAACATCCTACACAACTCTATAAACAATTTTGGGAATACTTCAGAGCCAGGATAAGAACATCAGACCTATTATATATTTTCAGGTTTTCCCCAAGCAACTGACAGGTGACATCCTGGTATCCCTGATTTGTGGTTCCAGAAGCACTGGAGAGTTGGTCTCTCCTTATTTCCTAAGGCTTTCTGGAAATGGTCAGGTGACCACTGAACAATGTTTCTATTACTCCAGCTGAAAAAGATGGACTGCCCAGGAGATTTGATTTAAAGAAAGTTATTACCTTGAAGGAGAGGCAAAGAAAGCATTACCTTGAAGGGTATCTTGGTTGTCAGTGTGTGTCCATGATAAATGATGGGCATCCCATCATCTCCGTCCCAGCAGTCCAATTCTACACTCCTACAGCCTTGCAAGAGAACCTGTGGGATCAATGAATGAATCCACTCTAGATGAGTTAAAGGAGATAAGGCCTTCAACCCAGCATGTGAGTCTACATATCAGTATTCGAATTCAGGGTTAAAGCACAAGAGCATAAGATCTAAATAAATATTGCATTTTGGCCAAAGGTCACAATTAATCAGTGGTGGGGAAGGGCTAGAACAGATTAAGGTGGAAAGAATGCTTACCAGACTTGAGTACCATTGGAAAGTAAAATTTGATGGCAAAAACATTTGACCATTTTTCCCAGCAACTCTGGTCCCTCAGGGGACCTATATATATATATATATATATATATATATATATATATATATATATATATATATATATATATATATATATATATATGGCAAATGCTGAAATGAGAGAGCCAGGCCAGTGCTCTATCCGGGCAGATGTCAGTGGAGGTGATGCCAGAGCCCAGAGAAAATGAGGCCACGGATTCTTTAATTAACTGTCCAAACAGTTATATAAATCCAATCAGGATAAAATCTCCTCCAAATTTAGGTCCAAATTCTGATGCTGGCTAATACTTTGCTATAAACATGTAGCATGTAAGAAGAGTAGAAGCAAGGAATTTATCAAGGATCTTCCATGCTGTCTAATCCTAGAACAGCATCTAAAGCACAGACGACAAACACTCCATAAACTTGCCTCTCCCATACCCTTAGCAGACATCAGTAATCAATCACAGCACACTTGCTCTGTGAGCTTTGATCCATTATCTCACGACTTCTTTAGCAAATTGCTCCAGGAAACACTACCAATGAATCACATGAGATGATACCTATTTGCTCTCCTGGATCTAGAGTTGGAAGCAGAGCTCCTGACACATGTGCTTGAGTTGTAGCTCTGTAACTGTGCTTGAAGCAACCTCTTCCTCCATAGAATCTATCTGTAGACTATCTTAAAAAATTACCATGAATTGAAAGGGTAACCCAAGCCAAGAGGAGGATATATCTGCGAATGGCCTAACCCACTGATTTAAAAATCCTCATAAGAATTGCCATGTGACTGCAACCTAATACTGGGGGCTTACAAGAGCTGCTGCAACAAAACTCAGATAGTGGAATCCCTCTTATTTTAATACTGTTGTATGAAATGTTTGCTAGATTCTTCCCATTGCACAGCATGTAACACCCAGTGCTCCTGGGTGACCAGTCTTCCCAGGTAAAACTGATTCTGTGGCCTAGAATCCCAGGGCTATCAGCCTCTTCCAGCAGTTAGGGTTTCTAGAGGTATGTTGCTTTGGGCTGGAAATTGTGTGATGCGCCAGCTGGACCATGAGGCTGTTTAATCTCTGTAGTGAGTCTGCCACAATGGGAAAAAATGTTCACCAACTGGCAGCAGATGAGATGATTTTTAGCATGGAAAGACTAAAGATCTTTATCAAAGTCTGCATGACCTTAAGACCTCCATATATGGCAAGAAAAGGAAAACCAACTCTGGAAATTCCACATGAGAACAGGGCTTTTTCGCTTTCCATCTGCCCCATGAGCAATGTTAGAAGGTCATTAGAAAGGCTGAGAGAAAGTGGAGAGTGGTAAGAGATAAAATTAAAGGGGTATTCACACTAGGTTTAATCATGTCTGTGATCTTTGAGTCTTTTTAAGGGGTTCTTGTGCCTTATTCAAAAGCTGTGACAATTTCTACTTGGGGTACATTATACCCCTTTTTTAAAAGAGTTAAAAAACATAAACTCTTTGAAGTCAAATAGGGAAACGAAGTAGGAATAAAAGCTAGGACATTGGTCCTTGCTTATTTTTAGGGGAGAAATTCTCTCTCTTTTTTTCCCCATGTCTTCCCCCTAGAACAATGGATTTCAAATACTTTTTTTTTAAACCTTGGAATTCTCTGTGCAAATGCAGGGCCAATGTATAAAGCCCATAAAAGAGCAGGACTTCAGCTGCAGTGTGGAGCCCTTTCTAATCTATGGCTGGCTCATCTCAGCATCAGCCACGGAGTCCCCTTGACAGCACTCCTATTTTGAAAATTACTATTCTAAGGACATTTCTTCATTTCATAATAAAATTATCTTAGATTTCAGAGTTTAAAACACATATCCCATACTAGATAAACTTTGGGACAGAAGTTTGACCCATCCTTTGAGGAATATCTGGACTAAGCTGGAGAACAAAGGAAACCCAAGTCTGCTGGGTTTGTGTAAACAATACAATTATAATTTTCACACTTGGACCTAGTGAGTTTCCCAGCATATTCCCATGAATTAAGGGTATAGGGACAGTGCCTACGGTCTGTGCAGAGTTTTTCTTAAGTTGGTTACCATAGGGATGGATTGATTGTCTAACAAATTGCAAAGTAAAACAAACAATACTTTGGGAATAACTTCATAGAAAGCTGCATTTTCTACTATGATTTCCCACTATAATATATTGATTTATTCAGCATTTGGGAAAATGATTAGATAATTTTCCCATGGGAAAATCTAATTTTAGTAGGAGTAGGTCAGACTAACTAGGATCTAAAAGCTATGAGTCTCAAACAAACTTTTTTTTTTGGTTGCCCAGAAAACGGTTAAGTATAGATAGGGGCAAAGAAACAAAACCAAAAGACTTAAAGAAAACCACTGTATGTAAATGTAAAGGCAGTTTCCCACACGTCATGTTTCCTCACATTTCACATGCAGTAGTTCATATGTTCTTCACAGGAATCTGGGACCAGGTTTTTGTGACTTTGGGGGTTACGTAAGTAGGTTGAATGGAAACCACATTCCAAGTGGAACTCTCAGTACCTGGCTGTAGAGTTCTACTGAGGATTCTCCTTTGAGCTGGTGGCCTGTGAGGTAGGTATTGTGTGAAGATTCAATGTAATAGTAGGAGAGCGGCAGCTGCAAGTCTTTCATGTTCTCTTGCGACTCATCATTTTTCGAGGCAAAATTATCTTTATCCATCAGAAACCTGGAGGAAACAAATTTTCTTAGGACTGCATGGGGAAAATACATACCGTTAAATGACAGGAAAAAGGTATTTAAAAAAAGTTACCTTGCAAATCCTTCAAATGACATTAGGCCCTGATGACACATACTAATGTTAGGCTCAAACTTCTGCAAGGGATACAAAAAGAGTGTTACTTAGGTAAAGTGGACTATGGGGGGAAAAAACCACCACATCATTTTTTAAAGCTGTTCTGTTTTCATAAGGAAACATCTAAACCAAATATTTGAACTAATTTAGTTCTGTAGTGGTAAGATGTAGTTTTTTAGTCCAAAAGAAAATATTTATTATAAGTGAGTTTATTATATGAAGCATATTTATTTAAGAGAAAAAAAGAGAGCAAGAGAAAAGAATAAAACTGATTTATATGAAAACAAATGGTATCAGTTTATCCAGGTGAATGTAGGGATATTAATAGCAGGTACCACAGAGTTGATGGGAGGTGAAAAAGGATAATTTCCATAGAACACTGAGTACAGTGCTTGTACTCAGTATTATAGTGAGCACTCAGCATGTGATAATAATCTTAACTTTTATGCATTTCCAGTGATCAAATCCAATTGCTGGAGAGCTAATCCACTGATTCCCAATCAGCTGACAAGTGAGGTTGAAAACCTAGACTAATTCCATGGCATGTGACACAACCACAGCAAACTATCTCACCCCATTACCTCCTGTCACCCTCTCGTTTAAGCCATCACCACATCTTGCCTGGATTACTGTGGAAGCTTCCTACCCAGTCTCTCTGCTTCCAGTCCTTCCCCAGTTTACTCTCCAGTGGACCCATAGTGGCCTCTTAAAAACATAAGTCAAATCCTGTTACTCCCTTGCTCAAACATTTCCATTAGCTTCCCACTTCTAATGGACGAAAGTCAAACTCCTTACTGTGGCCTAAAAGACCTAGATGGTTTGGCCCCTGCCTACCTGTCTGAAATCATGTTTGGCTTATGTGGCTCTCATTACACAGCCTTTTTATTGTTCCTCATAAACCCTGAGCTCGCTCCTGCTTAAGACTTTGAACTTGCGGCTCTCTGGAAGGTCTGTTCTTTCCTCAGACTTTCAATGGCTTCTTCGTTGAGGGCTCAGCCCAAGTGTCACCTTCTCAGAGTGGCCTTTGCTTATTCCTCTGAGCCCTCCAGCACCACTCCATCTCTCACTCTGTTCAATATTTTGCAGAACCCATTGTTACCTAAAATTACATTCTATCTTTATTATTGTCTGCCTTGCACACTCGAATGTAAACTGTGTTGCGGGCCAGAACTTGAAATTATTTACTACTATATTCTCAGGTCCTGGAACCCAGCCAGGTCCATAGTAGGAACTGATAAATATTTATTAAATGAGCAAAGAGGATGAAAACCTAGACCACCAATTCTACTGCATGTGCTAGAATGACAAGAAGAAATCATACACTGATTTCTTATCACAGTCACTGAGTGAGGGAAGGCATGGGACCTATGTTAATCGCGTGTTAAATAAGAACACATACGTTTGGCATTTCAAAAACAAAACCCAAAAAACAAAAATAACACCTCTATTTCTGCCCCAGACTTGAGGCCTTTGGAAAGAAGTGTAGAAGGAGTAAATGTTTAGCAGAAACAATTAGAATGGGCGGAGGCTGTACACGTGTGTGTGCACACGAAACAGGCACATACCTGGATGATGCTAAGGATTTCATCATAAGTGCAGTGTTCTCCTTGGCAATTCACTAGAAAGTCGTTGAGTTGCAGTATGCCAACCCCAAACACGCCCAGGGATGTGCTCTCGATCCCAGTGCCATTTGTCACGATACTTGCTGCAGCGATAGCATCAGAGATCTGCCTCTGGTTGTCCGACAGCTGCTGTTTACTCTTAATGAACAACCCCAAATCCGAGACATTTCTGGTCAACAAATCTGAAACAGAACCACGCACAGAACACGGACAAACTAGTCAGCATCTTTCTCAAAGTTCACTGTAGAGATAATGATGCTGTGGTATTATTAAGCTGGAGAAACGCTTCAGTAATCTGTCTAAACAAGCCATCACACTCATTGCTTATTCCTGGCTTCACATAGTAGAAGGAATAAAAAATAAATCAGTGAACAAATAAAAGAAACTAAGAAAGAGCTAGATTGATGACTTCGAGAGCCCACGAGCTTAGGTATTAATGGGAACTAAACGTACATTCGATTGGGAATTTTAGACTGAATTTGGACTTTGGTTTTTGAGAGTGATTACTATATTTTTATGTTTGCACAGACTAAAGATGTACCCTTAAAATCACAGTTTTTCTGTTCTTTAAAAGTGTAACTATAAACATTTGTGTGCAGGTTTCTGCATGAACATAAGTTTTCAATTCATTGGGTATTTACCAAGGAATGCAATTGCTGAAGCGTACGGTGAAAGTATATTTAGTTTTGAAAGAAGCTGCCAAACTCTCTTCTGAAGGGAAGAGAGTTTTTACATTCCTCTCAACAATGCATCAGTTGCTTGGTACTGGCTCCGACTTTGGTATGGCCAGTCATTTAAATTCTAGCCACTTTAGAAGGTAGTCTGACAGTTTCATGTAGAGCTAAACATGGGCTTATCATATGATCCAGCAATTGAGTTCCTAGGTGTTCACCCATGATTTGAAAACTTATGTCCACACAAAAACCTATAAACAAATATTTACACAGCTTTATAATTGGAAGCAACCAAGATGTCCTTCCACAGGTGAGTGGATAAACACACTGTGATTCATCCATACAATGGAATATTACTCAGCTATAAAAAGAAAGGAGGTATGAAGCCATGAAAAGACATGGAGGAACTTTAAACATATATTGCGAAGTGAAAAAAGTCAGTCTGAATAGGCTACATACTGTGTGAGTCCAACTACATGACATTCTGGAAAAGGCAATACTATAGAGACAGTAAAAAGATCAAGTGGTTGCCAGGGGTTCAGAGGAGGGTGGGAGGAATGAAAAGGTGAAGCATGGGGGATTTCTTAGGGCAGTGAAACTATTATCCATAATACTATAATGGTGGATACATGTCATCATACTTATGTCAAAGCCCACAGAATGTACAATACAAACAGTGAACACTAATGTAAACTATGGACTTCAGTTAATATTAACATATCAATGTTGGCTCACTTGTAACAAATATACCACACTAAAGCAAGATATTAATAACAGGGGAAACTATGTATGTGTGTGTGGGAGAGGGTATACGGGAACTCTGTACTTTCCACTCATTTTTCTATAAACCTAAAATTGCTTTAAGAAAAGTCTATTAAATTTGCAAAAAGTGCAACTGGTTGACTAATCCATAGTTATGCATATTTTATGACTAAAGTTGAAAAAGGTTAATATTCTTTTTAAAAAGATTTTATTGGGGAATTGGGAGAGGGGAACAGTGTTGGAGAATTGGGGAGGGGGACCAGCCAAGTTGTAGTTCTTCAATCTTCATTGTGGAGGGCGCCAGTCGCCATCTGGCTGCCTGTCGGCAGTTCATGACATCTAAGCTCAAGGTGCTGTGTTCAATTTTAGTTGTGGGTGGGTGTAGCCACCATCCCATGCGGGAGTCGAACTTGGCAACCTTGTTGTTAAGAGCACACACCCTATCCACTGAGCCATCCGGGCGACAGCTCAGCTCATGGTGCCAAGTTCAGTCTTAGTTCCAGGTGGGCGTAGCCCACCATCGAACAGGCAATCTTGTTGTTACACCAGTTGAGCCATCCTGCCACCTGTTGGCAGCTCAGCGACTGCTCAGCTTGGGCGCAGCGTCACTGGCCCATGTGGGAATCAAACCGGCGGCTCTGTTGTTCAGAACTTGTGCTCTTAAGCCAACTCTTAACCAACTGAGCCACTCGGCCGGCCCAAAAGTTAATATTCTTAGCTTAAGGACAAAATGGGTTTTAAATAATTAAAAAGCAATTACATGAAAAAAACAGGTTTTTGATTTTTGCTTTTTTTGTGTGTGTTTGTAGTTTCAAGGAAGAACAGAAGAGAAAAATAATGGGCTTTCAAATGCATGGGTGGTGATGGTAATGGTGGTTGTGGTGAGTGTGACAGAACAATTAGACATCTGGTGCATGTATCAGGAAAAATGTCCCGGATGGTCAGACAGGAGTGTTCTGCGGAGGTCACTAAAGACTATCGTTGTCGAAGGGCAGACAACTCTCCCTCTGGGGTTGAGCACCCATTGGCCTGTAGGTAGGGAAGAGACTGGTCGTTCTCAACTGGGACGTACCACACACCCAGTGGACTTTTGGAAATGGGTGGGAAAGGGTTTTTGGTGGTCAGCATGACTGGAGGGCTCTACTGGTTAAGTATTCTTACACGGGCAGACCCAAACAATGATACATTTCCTTGCCCCACATGCTGATGACACCTTGCAATAGTTCTCTCTTAAGTGCTTCACCATTCTACAGGTAACAGCATGCCATGTGGGACAGTTGGGGGGATGGTGTGAATGGATCTCTAACCTTGGTTTGTAGTTAGAAAGGTCTTAAAGGGAAAGATTACATTGTAATACAAACCTAGGTCAGGCTGCAGACCGCTGGTGTTTTCGTCAATGGTTAGGTTGGTGTAGAGTGGGGCCGCCTCAGAGCCGGCTCTGTTGCAGGGCACGGCATAGAGATCAAAGAGGTCCTTTAGGTCCTTGCGGCTCCTTACACTGTGCGAGGAATGAAAACAGTCACAGTTAGTGTTTTATTAAAATGTGGGGCTGAGAGAGAGTAACAAGAAAGCATGTCATACCTGAATGATTTGAACAGCTCAACAAATTCCACAAAACTCATGTTACTGTCTGAAACCATGAAGCTCTGAAAGCCTTTCATTCCTCCTTTGATCCGCCCGTGCCAGCTGCTGCTGCTCCAAGCACTGCAAGAAAGACAGGACCTTAATGGGCAAAACTGGAGCCAGTTTGGTCATTCTGCCCCAACTGACATTCTCTGATTAGCCATGTGAGCAAAAAGATGGATTGGAAATCATTTGAGGGGGAGGCTATTTTCTGGCTCTCTTTTCATTTCTCTCAAAATTAACCTACATGATGTCAGAGGAAATAAAACATATTATACATGGAAGCCACTTCATGTTTACAGCCTATTTTAATAAGGGCACAAGGCTGAGGTCAATATACCTCTGCTAGTCAAAAGCGTTCTTTGAAATCACAGGCCAGTGGGGGGGAAAACATAAATTCAGTGTTTTTGAAGAAAAGCCATTGAAAAAAAAATTACTCAATCATAACCTATGGAAAATTATGCGTGTTCTTTCCTATAGTCTTAAGTATAGAAACATTTAAGAAGAAAGTCTTGAATGTATGAATGTCTTCTCTTTTTCCTTTTTTAACCAGTTCTTAGATGAAACAGGGAAAGTCTTTTAATATTAATGGAAAATGTGACTCAGAAAAATATTAAGAATGGAAAAATGCCAACTCTGCCTAGGATTATATTTGCACCTGCCAAGAGTGTATCTATTCAGTATAAAAATATCAGTCAACTAGATCAAAAATTCAGCCTGGCTGTTTCACAACATTTTTTACTCTCTACACTGGTTCCCTGACAGCATAGTCTGAGAAAATGTTTTGACTGGTTTTTAGTCAAATCAATACACAGGATCTTTCTTTTTCTTTTACTTTTGTTTTTGTCTTTTATATTGCACTATAGAAATATTTCCAGTATTTAAGAAAGTATAAAGAATATTGCAATGAATAGCCCGTTTAACCTCAATCCTGCTAACAGTGTTTAATCATGGAAAATTATTTTGTGTTGACATCTGAAGGTCACGTCCACTGAGGGAAGAATATCACAAAAGGATATTTTTCTAGTACTTTGTAGACATTGGTTGTTGATCCTCCACGTGGTGTGGGAAACAAAGGGTGGAGGCTCAGGAAGAGGAAAAAGTTCCACTAAAGTGGCTTTCATTTGCATTTAAACAAGTACATTTCCTGTCTTCCTTTCTTCCAGTTCCAGGTTTAGCCACTGGAGGCACTCATCTCATTCTGACTTTAGGAAAATCTATTTGTCCATTCTTTCCACTTCTAGTGCTCAGTCTTGCTTTCTCCTTGAACAGCGCTCAGGCTGATATTCCTTCTCCTGCCTTGTCTTTTCTTTCTGTTTCAGAATACTGGGTGGGCCCTGGCCCCGGTCCTCCTGGGGGGCCCTGTGATCTTGCATCTGACATGTCAGTTTCTCTATTTCTACCTCTTTAAAGAGATTTTCCTCCCTTAGTTTGTCCTTTCTTTTCCTGCTCATAAGTGATTGATATAAAGGGAAAGGCCTCTCAATCCCAGTTACCTGGCTATTTTATTTACCTGGGATACTGTATAGGCTGAACTATAATGTAAAGAAATCTGGTTCTTTGTAACTTTTATTTGTGTACACACCTAACCCTACAGAAAAGTTACAAGAGTGATACAAAGATGTCCCATGTACCCATGACCCAGTTTTACCAAGTGTAGAAATCTGAATGCGTAAAGCATAAATTATGTTCATTATTCACATTGTGAAAGAAAGAATACTTCCCTTTAAAAGATGATTTCCTGTAGGGTTCTTATCAATAGAAAGGGAGGGAAAGAAGGGAAGAAAGGAGAAGAGAGGAGAGGAGAGGGGAAGGGAGGGGAGGAAAGGAGAGGGGAGGGGAGGAGAGAAGGGAGCGGAGCAGAGGGAACAGAATAAATGGAGGCAAAAAGA
>NW_017731392.1:3260748-3297395 GCF_001890085.2 Hipposideros armiger | reverse complement strand
GAAGGGGAGGGGAGGGAATGAGAATGTGAGAGAATATGTGTGTAGTTAACGTTTCCAAAGCTGGGGTCTACACAGACCCATTTCCTCCTCCCACTCCTCTGATAAAGTAGAGTGCCTGCTTTATCTTGGTTCTGTCTGGAACCTCTGCAGTTCTTAAATTTTAGTGTAGGGTTGAGGGAGATGGTGTGGCATTCTGATCCTTTGGAAGTCTTTCATTTTAATATTATTTCTTCCAAGAGGGTAGATGCTGTTTTAAATCTGTAATTTGCACGGACTCTATAAAAAAATCTTCTATAACATCGGCTTTGGAATTATCTAAACATATTCCACTTGCTGTATATAATACATTCATATCTTATATAAGAAGAGTATTAAATATATTTCACCTATGAGCAAAGGGGCAAGCAGCTTACTTTAAAACTTAATATATTCTTCGTTTAAAGCAGAGCTACCCAATAGAACTTTTTGCAATGATAGGAATGTTCTGTATCTACACTGTTCATTCAGTACAGTAGTCACCAGCCACTTGTGGCTATGAGACACTTTTAATGTGATTAGTGTCACTGAAAAATTGAATTTTAAATTTCATTTCATTTTAAGTAATTTAAGTAGCCACTCGCTGCCCCCACCCTCCACCCACCCCACAGCCCGCCCTGTATATTGGACAGTGCAGATTTAGAGAATCACAGCTTGGGGTTTGTTACTGCTACTGACATTTGGAAAGTGTTGGTGTGTCAAATAATTAGGAGCAATTATAGTAATATAAGAAGATAGGAGTATAAAATCAGGAACATTAGGAGCATTTAAAAATTGGAGTTTTTCTGTTTTCAATGTAATTGCTAAGTCAAAATTAAAGAGAGTTTTTCCATAGAGCACTGGAAGAAGGCACCCTCCTACACAACTTGAATGAATGGGAAGAGTTCTTCTGTTTTATCATGTTAAGGCCCCACTTGGAAGGGCTGTTGTTTGAAGGCAGCACAGGGGAGGACACTGGCCTGATGGGAGATGACGTCGTCCCAGAAGCCAAGGTCGGGGACCCAGTCGTGGTCAGGGAGTGGGCTCTTCTGGAAGGGAGAGGGTTAGGCGGGCTTGTGATGGCATTCACCTCTGTGAGAGTGGAAGACAGAAAACAGACAATGACTCCTTCTATACTTTCCCTCAGAAACCAAATAAAACCAAAGATGCTTCTGAATGTCTGAGCAAATCAGTTGATTCAGGCAATTTCTATACAAGAAGCATCAAATATTCTGAGGAATGGACTAATCTGGTGGGTTCTCAACCCTAGCTACACGTTAGAATCATCTGGGAGCTTAGCAAGTAAATAAATGTCCAGGTCTCAGCCAGACAGCATCTGAGTCAGTTGGGCAGGGGTAGATATTTTTTTAAAAGCTCTAATGTCCAGCCGGGGTTGAGAATTGCTAGTCTAATCCATCGAATTTTATCTTGCATAGCTCATCTTCCCTGTCAATAATGGCAAGTTAATGAATGAGAATTTTCTTCCAAGTACACCGTGCTTGCAAAAAAAACTCTTGGGTTCCATCATGTAGCTAAAAACAAAGGTAAGTATATTTAACGAGATAAAGAGTTTTGTTAAGAATGCCCACCATATTTAAGTCACAATGGAAAACGAAACGCATATTTTTTTTCCCATAAAAAAATAACCTCTGTTGTGAATACGCTCCTTTACCTGGTTCTTCTTGCTCATTCATGTCTTGAGGGTCAGACCCGCTCCGGCTCCGACACTCTTTTTGTATTTTGGCCTTTCGGGTGGCCATCTCGTCATCGGTGGCCTCGCCACTTTCACCCTGGGAACACAAAACTCACAGTTTCTCATTCTGCATTTCTCTCTCATCACTGCTTTAGTTCGGGCAGGTCCCTATTTTCTGACTGACTCCTTCAATGCTGCTTTCCCTTGGTGAAGCCAGTAAAAACCCATGCGAAGGCTGACCAAGTATTCTCATGTAATATTATCCCATTTGTTCTTCACTATAGAGCAGCACTCCTCAGGGGAGGGGGCTGACAAGAGGAGGCGGACATCTGACGCCTGGAAGCTCCGCGTAGAGACAGAATTATAAAGCAGATAAAGTTCACCTTCGGCATCAGCAGCCTCCCGAATGCAAAGAGTGAGGCTTTTTCCAGATAACCGTGGAGAAAATATATTATCATGTTATAGTGATAATATAAATAATGGAATATATAAAATATAGTTTCTTTTCTAAAGTTTGTAGCAGAGGATAGTTTTATTAGAGCAGAAAATTACAGCTCTCGAAATGAGAGGGGGTCCCAATTGGGATGCCCCTAACATATAGTTTTATATATATATATATTTATTGTGATAAAAAAAAACCTACGAAAATGTGCCATCGTCACCGTTTTTAAGTGTGAAGTAGAGTAGTGATAACTTCATGTACCTTGTTCTGCAACAGGTCTCTAGACAAAACCTTGTAAAACAAAAACTCTATACCCATTGAACAACTCTCTTTTTCCCCTGCCCCCCAGGCCCTGACAACTGCCATTCTACTTTCTGTTTCTAAGAGCTTGACCACTCTAGTTACTTCATATAAGTGAAATCACGCAGGATTTATCTTTTTGTGTCTGGTTTCTTTCACTTACGATAAGGTTCATGCACATTGTAGCATATAACAGGATTTCCTCCTTTTTTAAGGTTGAGTAATATTCCATTGATATAACACCTTTTTTTTTTATTAATCCTTCATCCGTGGATGGATATTTAAGCTGCTTCTAGTGGTAGTATATTATATTGTATTCTACATCTAGCATTTTGGCCCTGTATGGACCTTGAATTTTTCCTGGAGTTGACTCAGTTCCTAGCACTGAACTTGGTAAGGCTTCTATTTAATTTTTTTTTATATCTCATCTTGTCCTCAACCCAAATGACCTAAGGTTATGTATGTTAATGTAGACCATACAGTGGTCCCAGATGATTGGGTCTGATGCTTAATAAACAAGTAGCACTCTACCCTCATAAGGATTTTCTTCTTTTTCTTGGTGGTGCTTATTCCCAAGGTGTTGTTCCTCTGCACGCTGGGCTTCTCAGCACTCTTTGCTGATGTCCCAGGGCTGGGGTTTCGAGTACTCCATCGTCTGCCCCCAAACAACTCCACAGCATGAGCCAAAGTTGGGCCTTCATACCGTCCATCCTCCTGTAAAAGAACCACATGCTGAACACACAAGGGAACAGCAAGGAATGGGAAAGTAAATACATTAATGGCTTCCAATAAATCCCCAGAGGTGGAAAAGCACAGGCAGCTACAGAAAATAATTGTTTGGCCACCCAAGTAGCCCTCTTTTCTAACTGTCAGGACTCTCTGATGGGGATTTCATCATGTCCTCTCACATTCTGGTCACATCCCTGCTGAGTTCCAGGGATGTGCTTTGATATGGCCATGTTCAACTAGGATTTCCAAAACAAAATTTCCCTTCCCAGTTTCAGAGATTATGTTCCAGAATTACCACTGCAGAAAAAAAATCATTAAGACATACTTTGCAAATTAGGGCTTTGGAGAACTTGGGTCAGGTGTGTGTGTGTTGTGTGTGTGTGTGTGTGTTGTGTGTGTGTGTTTTGTGTGTGTGTGTGTGTGTGTGTGTGTGTGTATACCTATTTAAGTAAATCAAGTTCTATTTGTTATTGCATTACTCTAGGTGTTTTTTCACCCAGTTTGATGGTTGGGACAGTCTGACATGAAATATAGGGTATGTAGCATACATGAAATTCACTTTGGAGGGCTCTGGGGAGTACCTCAAATAGTTGGACTGCTGTGCTCTTGAGCGACTGATATCCAAGGACAGAGAGCCCAGGGGACTGAGAACACCATGCATATTTATGAAGCTGTGAGCAGCGAACACATGCTCAACGGGAGGGCAGTGGTTTATAGGAGCTGCTTCTCATGAGGCAGCTCCATGTAACATGCCCTGAATAGCAGCAGGAATTTAGGTAACTATTGAATTAAATATTAATTGTTTAAGTAGCAACGGTCAACAATTCTCCCTATAAGTCAGGAAAGCCAGTTAATAAAACCACAAAAAGTCACATATGAATTAAAGACAATATTGATATTTCATAGGCTGAATAAAAGGACTGACTCTTTTAAAATGAATTTCTATTTACTGTCTTTACTTTCTGCAAACTTTTAAGGCTAGCCCTCCTTTACAGTTCCAAAAGTGCCTGTAAATAGATTTTTCTTTGTTGTAGATCATATGCAAATAATAAAGAGGCTTTGTGTGCGTGTCTGCTTGCTCCTTCATCCTAATGTGCAATGACTATCTGATTTTATGAACTTGAGTGTGACCTCCCACTTCCTGCTCCTGTTATGGATCCCGGGATGCTGAGCAACTTGGATACTTGATGTGGGAAACCTTTTGGTGACTCTTACAGTGATATCTGTGATTTATGTCTGTCTATTAATCATTTCTCTTTTCTCTAACTATATCCCAATTTTACTTCATCTCTTTTCCACTGGTTATAGTCTTGGGTCTATCAATCAAGGTAGAACATTCCTTGTCCAATGGTTGGCACAAGTTCTAAATAAGCCAATCAGAATCTCCCTCTCTGGAAGATGAATCTTGAATGCAATGATACAGAGAAGGAAAATGGTTGGAGATCATTCTGCTTGATGCACGCCTGGTGAAGAGGGTCCCTGCTAACAAGTCACTGCAACTGACTCCACAGTGGAATAAACGTTTCATGACACAATTTCATAAATAGGTTTTAACCACCTTATTGAATCTGAAAGAAATTTTGTAAAAAAATTATCTATGGGTTTTAACACATCTTTAAATATTTAATAACCCCTTCATTAAAATTTAAAACTTCTGCTCTGCAAAAGACACTATCAAGAGAATTAGAAGACACATCACAGGCTGAGAGAAAATATTCGCAAAAGAAACATCTGATAAAGGACTGTTATCCAAAATATACAAAGAGATCTTAAAACTCAACAATAAGAAAACAAATAGCCCAACTTAAAAAATGGGCCAAAGACCTTAACAGACACTTCAGAAAAGAAGATGTACAGATGGCAAACAAATACCACACCGAGAGTGATCTCTAAGGTAAACTTGGACTTTGGGGGATGGTGATGTGTCGATGTAGGCTCATCCTTTGTAAAAAATGTACCATTCTGGTGAGTGATCCTGATAATGGGAAGCCTATGCATGTGTGGAAGCAGGGGTTTGTGGGAAATCTCTGTCCCGTCCTCTCAATTGTATTGCCAACCTAAAACTGTTCTAAAAAATAAAACCTTTAATAAAAAACTTTTAATAGGCTCATTACTGTGTACATATAAAAGAATCAGTCTCTATTGCTTTGGTTTTTCTAAATTCAGAACTTCCCAACATGGGCCAAGCTTTACTCTTAAGGAAAACATGTTAGGCCAGAAAAAGGCAGGATGCCTTTGTTTAATCTTTAAAGGAGACTTTCTGGTAACTAAAATGTAGTTTGAATTTTTCTTTCGTTTTATACAAAACAATAAACTTGTTTGGAATGGGTAAAGGATGTACCTTCTATTTTTAATTTGGGAGGAGGACTATTATGAGTGAAGGCATATTCTCAGTTTTTGAAAAAAGTTCACATGGAAGTTGAGGATTAGGAAATTGTTTCCTTAAAACATATTCATGCACTTTTACCTCTTGGCATATCTTTGTATATGATCCCTTGAAGGCTGTTAAACTAATCTAATCCTTTGAATAAATCCTTTTTTTCCCTTGAAGATAGCCAGAATCTGTTTCTGTTGCTTACAACCAAAGTTTACCTGATAATCCTGTATTTAACTTTCTCAGCTTCCCAGAGATCTTTCCAAATACCGAGGGTTATGCGTTCTCAGTTCTGCCCATGATAACCTTGAGCCAAAGCTTATGATACTAGTCTTTCCTCCACACCCCACATCATATCTCTGCACAGTTTACTTTCTTTTACTTTCCTGTAGTCCTAGACTTCATTACAAATGTCACTATTTCTTCTTGTCTTCTGCTTTGTATCCTGTTACTATTTCCATTAGACCAATTTACATTTACCAGTACTAAAAATACTTGTAATTTGTAAGTAACTTCACGTACATTCATCACCTAAGGGAATTCTGATGTCAGAAAGATTTTCTATATAAGTTCTTCCCAAATTGAGGATAAAGAAACACTCTTGTAGGGCTGTTAGCAGAAGTTTGGAAGAACCCAAGACTTCATAAATTTCTTTAACTTATAGGTACATTTAAACAGGTTTCTTTTGTACTTTAGGACTTCTCAGAGCCTTAAATAAGCTAAGCCTCATTATAAGTCACCAAGAGCGGCATTCGGCATGATGCCTGTTTGACCTTTTGTTCTCCAAGTACCAAATTAGCATCTTTTTGATGTTCTGAGACAGTTTGGGAACTGGGCTATATGACTGGAAAATGATCAGTTCATTGACCTTTTTCACTTTTTACAAAAAAAAGAAAAAAAAAAAGAAAAAAGATAAGAAATCTTGAAAGTCTGTTTCTAAGACATGTTGCCTGTCTTCCTGGGCAGCTCATGCAGAACAATGTTTTGAGGAAGAACATCAGCAATGTTTTCAGCAGTGACCGAGGTATATGGAGCTGTGCTGCCTTTACACTGTAACCACTTGGTTTCATGCAGGGGTGGAGGGATGGGAGGCTGGGGGGAAAGGAGGGGTGTAACTCTGTTTGCAGCTGGGTAGGACTGAGTCGGCTCCAGGTCACTTCCTGTGTCTTTGCTCCAGCAGCACCTCTTACCTCTTCTCATCTGCTGTTCGTGGACTCAGCTGGTGGCTCCTTCAGCAAAAACTGAAGGTTGACAGGGGAAATGAGAAACGATGTATACTTTATGGGTTAATTCAGGTACTTTATGCCATAAGCTTGAGAAGGAAACAAATGGAGCCAATAAATCACATAGGCTTTGTGACAGTGGTTGTCATTGAGCTCAAAGACTTTGGTTAATGGCCAGGTTGAATGGATTTTCATGATTCTAGTAGGCTGGGGAATGACTGTAATTAAAAATCATTGTAGTCATAGTAGCTCCCAGAGACCTTTCTTCGAAGAAGCTGACTACATTGAAAGCTCCCTCTGCGGGAGACAGGAAGCAGGTATTTTGGTTCCATTTTAGATGAATTAACTAAAGCTGGCTTCGGGCTGTGTGACATTAGCCAAATGGTGTATATAGGCCTGTGTACTTCTTAATGAATCAAGTTAGTTGTAGGATATGATCTCTACTCATACAAATTGCATACACATGGGGAAAAGGGAAAGAAAGCATTTTATGTACCTCTACTAACACCCCAGGCGGGAAAATTGTTTTTACTTGTCAGAAACCTGTGAGAACTGTGAAATGTATATGAAGTCAGTCATTTTAGTAATTTATAGTTCCATTTGTGCGGTGACACGAGTAAAAAAAGATAATTTTGTTTTTTCCCTCATAGAAAGAAAAGCATACAAAAGAGGAACTGAATACTTTGATACAACTTATGTGACAATGCTATCAACAGTGTCACCTTGTGGCGGGGTTTATGACTCAATTGCCAAGCCATCTCTGCCCTCCTGCTTCCACAAGCTACTCTGGTCTGTCTCTTCTCACCACCTCATTCAGCCCAGTCCTGCTGCCACCCTTAGCTGGGATGTTACAGTACCTGATAATTTAGGGTTAATGAGAAACTCAGTGTAAGCAGCCAACTGTGAGAATCTGCCTCCTATGGGCTGCTGCCACTACAAACCCGGCGAGGAAGAAGCCCATGTATGTTAGCCCACATTTGGGAAAGTTTCTTTTAACCTTAGAAGTTCTAACGTTAGGCAGCAATACACAGTCAGTTAAAGAACTCTCTAAGAGCCACGTAGCATATTAGGTGATGAAGCAGGATTTCTCTTCCCAAAGTGAAGGTTTCCAATGTATCAGTTAGTGCTTAATTAATAATAAAAGCATTCAGGTTATAGTGCTTTCAGTGGAAACTTTGAGTATGTGAAAATGCTTGTATTAACTGGCTTCTTTCCAGATGTGAGACGTACAATGAACACAACCACTATTTTCATACAAAATAATAATAGGACCTACTATGAGCCACTATCCTTTCCTCTTCTTCCTCCTCCTCCTCCTCTACTTCTCCTTCTCCTCCTCCTTTCATTTGTCTCCTTTTTTTTAGTTCGTTTGAGCCACTATCGTTTACACATATGAATTTACATTATGGCTTCACACATATTAACTCAATTAAACTTCACAGCCACCCTATGAATAGGTATTGTTCTTATTCTCATTTTATAGATAAGAAACTGAGGACAGAGGGGTTAAATAAAAGCTTCCCACTGTCAATCAGGTAGAAAGTGACAGAGCTGGGAGAATGAACCCTGGTGGTCCAGTTGCCAAGTGTGCTTTTACAAGATTTGTATCTTGAGAATTATGCTACTAAGGAGAGAGGGAAGATTGCACCCCTTACCTGATAGAGGCTGACATATTGTTTCCGCAGCCACTGCTGTCTTTGGTCAGGGAACTTCCTCATCTTTCTCACAGCTCTGGTGAGTTCTAGCAATCCGCTGAAGAGCATTTTAGCTGTGTGCTTTGGTGCCACAAAGTGCAATAATCTGTTGTCCGTGGTCTGCAGCCCATGGAGCAGTGTCACACCCGTCTCTGACAGAACCATGCTACTCAGTTTGTTCTGAACACACACAGTGTGTATATCAATGTTAGGATGTCCCATGTACACAGCTTTAGCTGAAAACAAATCCAAGACCCCTTCGGCCAGGCCACTCAATCCAGCATTGCCCAGTGACGGGAATTTGCCAGGCTCGGAGGTGTTGCTAAGCACACCCAGTTTTGCTTTAGCTGGGGAGGCAGTGGTGGGCTTTGCCCAGGTCAAGGTGCTATTGTCAGGCTGAAGCTGGAGGAAGCAGCGGGCAGAGAGGTGTGTGTCCTGGTCATAGTGGATGACGGTGGCCCCCTGCAGCAGGAACTGGTGCACGTCAGCTCGGATGGACAGGACGTACCACGGGATGAGCTCTGTCCCGTGGTCAAAGGCCTTCTGTGGCTCTTCTAATCCATGAGGGTCCCATTCTTTGGGCTGCTCAAAGATGTCGTTTTCGGAATCCAACAGATCTCCAATGATAAACCTGTTGGAAAGGCATACAAATTTTATCTGTTTTATAATCAGAAATGAGAACAATACAAAGCCTTTCACTGACACTGGACATCACTTTTCATTCCACTATGAATTTAAATTAGCATAGCAAATATAAAATGCTAAAAGTTATAGAGTAATTTTTATAGCTGTATTCTAAAACCTTATATTTAGCAATATGTCTCACCCTGTAGGCATAAGAAAGAAACTACTAGATCAGCTATTTTATTTTTAATATCAACAACAATAATTTTCATTTGTATTCGTTTTTCCTCTTATATCAGGAACTGTGTTAAATACTTTACATACATTTTTGCACTTAATTCAACCTACTTGCAAAGTAAGTTTTCTTAGTCTCCTTCTTTTTTTAACCTAGGAGGATACCTGAGGTTCAGAAGGGGGATGTAACTCGCTCCTCCAGGTTACCCAGGTCCGAAGAGGCCTACCCCAGGCAGGATTCTGGTCTGGCTGACTCTTTAGCCTAGGATCTTCATCACTATCTTTGTTTGCCTTCTAGTTAATCATTAACAAAAGTCATGGCCTGAATATAATGGGTCTAAAATAGGCAAAACAAGACTTAATAAGCTGGCCTGAGAAGAGCCTCTGCTAAAAATAAGATATGATTGGGCCGGCCGTGTGGCGCGTTGGTTAAGAGTTGGCTTGGGAGTGCCGGCTCTGAGCAGCAGGGCGTGGTTGGATCCCACGTGAGGGCCAGTGACGCTGCGCCCTCTACAGCTAAGATGGTGAACAACAGCTCGACCTGGAGCTGGGCTACCGTGAGTCGCCGGCGACAGCGTAGGCTGCAGTGGGGCTAGCTGGCATCTGGCATGTGCTTTCGTGAGCTGCCGTGAGTGGCAGTCGAGTGGCCGGTGACCAATCTGCGTCACCCGGGAAGAGCGCAATGATAATACCAACATGGACCAGTGAAGCGAGGTCCTCCACAACTAGACTGAAGAACAAAAGGACAGCAACTTGTCTGTTCCCCTTCCCCGATTCCCCAATGCTGTTCCCCTCCCCCAATTCCCCAATAAAATCTTTAAATAAAAAAAATATGATTAGTTCAAAGACACTTACTGGGAAACACAGTCATGGCAGCCAGGGGAGCAAAACCAGCTCTCCTTAACTAGACCTGAGATATCCATTGGGAGTGTGTGTATGAGTGTGTGCACACAAAGAAGGCTTGGAAAATTTACCACGTTGCCTTCCCTGAGTCAGGAATCTGTATTATTAGGGTGAGAAGAATCTGGGGGGAAGGCAAAGGAGACTTAATCCCCCCTTTCTATCTGGCCACCTTGGTAGGAACGTGTCTAATTGAGACTCATTCTCTTCAAAGCACGAGGAATTGTTAGTAAGATGAAGGTTTCTGCTGTTTGATCCATCGACATTATTTAGCAAAATGGTGAATAAAACTGAGAAGCTAGTCCATACACCTCTGGGAAGGAATGTTCCCATTGTCTTGAGGCACTTGGGCAGCCTTCTGCCTCTTGGCAAGCCATGAGCAGCAGCACTGGGCATCTAGGACTCTCAGTTTAGATCCTGGTCCCTGAGCAAGATCCCACTCCTGTTTTCAAACAGCAGGCTCTTCCTCCTTGCCTCACATAAAGACAATAGATATCCTTAAAAAAGAAAAGAACCCTATAGGAGATCTCACAAACCTGATGGTCAGAATATCCTTTTCAGATAACCCACGCTGGAAGCACTGTTAACAATTCAAATATCCAGCAACAATAAAACGTATAAATAAAATGTGATGTATTCATACAGTGTAATTCTGCAAAGCAATGAAAATGAACACCCAATAGCTAACTATATGCAACAACAGGGACAAATATTAAGCAAGACACACAAGAATACACACTGTATGATGACATTTATGTAAATGTAAATTTCAAAACCAGGCAAAACTATACTATATTATGTATAAATAAATTATAGTGGTAAAATTATCAAGAAAAGCAGGATGTATTACTGTAAAATTCACAGTAGTGACTTTTTCTCTAGGGACAAAGGTAGTGACATAATTGAGAAAGGTTCTGGCAATGTTTTCACTCTGGGTAGTCATTATGCACACATTCACTTGATAATTATTCAAATACATTAGTTTTTTAAAAACTTTAATTTTAGAATAGTTTTAGATTTGTAGAGAAATTGCAAAGAGTATAGCCCACATCCAGTTTTCACAATTATTAATATTAACATCTTACAATAGGATGGCATATTTGATACAGTTCATAAACCAACACTGATACATTATCATTAATGAAAGTCAATACTCTATTTAGATTACCTTATTATTATTATTATTGTTATTATTATTATTATTTACCTATGTCCTTTTTCTGTTTGAGGGTCCCATCCAGGATACCAGATTACATTTAGTTGTCATGTTTCTTCAGGCTACTCTTAGATACGATGGTTTCTCAGACTTGGCCTGTTTTTGAGATCCTGTCAGTTTGCAGGTGCACTGGTCAAGTATTTTGGAGAATGTCCCTTATGAGAATTTGCCTGATATTTTTCTCATAATTAGACTTGGGTTTTGGGCTCTGGGCAGGAACACCACAGAGGTAGAGTGCCAGTGTCATCATATCATCTCCAGGGAACATACCATCAACATGACACATCCCTGTTGATGTTGGTGGGGCTGAGGTCGTGTTGGTCATGCTGTAAAGTTACTCTTTTTTTTTTTTTTTGACTCTTTTCTATACTGTCCTCTTTGGAAGGAAGTCATTATGTGCAGCCCACATTTAAGGAGTAAGAAGTTATGCTCTACCTCCCAGAGGGTGGAGTATTTAATAACTTATTTTTTCTGCATGAGAGATTTATTTCTTCTCCCCCATTTATTTGTTTATCATTTATGTATATGAACTCATGGATATTTATTTAATAGTTTGGGTTACAATCTAATGCTATGTTATTTTATTTCTCAATTGTTCCAGCATTGGCCATTGGGAGCTTTTTCAGTTGGCTTTTGTGTTCTATTGACATAGCCCCATTATCGTTTTTTTTTCTTTTTTTTTTTTGCACTTCTTTACTTTCTGGCACAAGATGCGCCACACTTGTTTTATGTATTTCCTGCCCCAGTCCTAGAATCAGCCATTTCTCCAAGGAGCTTTGATTTCTTTCATTGAAGAATGTTATTAGACATCAAGATCTGGTTGCTAGGTACAAAAATACGTTCTATTTTATACACTTAATGTCACATTCCAACATTAAAAGTGAAGCAAGACAAAAAATCCTTTGTGTCTAACTTAGCTCCATCCCTCTGAAATTGCTCTCAGTAACAACGGAAAACCAGTACGATGTCCTCTTAAATAATACTTATGTCTGTGCTTCAAACATATGACGTGGTGATTAAGAACATGGCTTTGGAGTTGCCCTGGGCTTCATGTTCTGCTCCGCCACCTATTAGCTGTATCACCATGTCAAATCCCTTAACTTCTCTGAGCCTCACTTATCTGTCAATGGCAAAAAGACAAAGCCCATTTCACAAAGTAATGGTGAAGCTCAAACAAGATAATACTTGTGAAGCACTCAGCACAGCATCTGGCTCTGTGAAGTACACCTCTATGATTAAATATAGGAAGACTGAGATTTCACCCCTCCCTCTTCTCCTTCCCCACTTCCTCTTCCCGAGGCTAAATCAGCCCAGCTGTTTGTCTAGAGGGGCTTTCTTTAAGGGCCACATCCAAGCTCTTTAATCTTTTTTTTTTTCCCCTATCTCTGGAACCGTTTCCACATTCTCCATGTCTTACCTCTGTTTAGAACAAAAAGGATTCAAATGGCGAGTGTCAGTACCCATGAAATTCAACATGTGTTAATCTGGACCTAGAACTTCTGATTTTAATTTAGCAAGAGAAATGGTGTTTCCCATATTCTTTAATTTGAGTGCACAGCTAAATCAAGTATTTTCCAGTGAAAAACTACAAGCATTATAAAAAAACAGTGTCTGGAAAGGAAAATTATGAGGCTTTTCTGAAGCCTGTGTCTGCTGCTCAGAGATGATGTAAACTGGGAGAGAGCAGACGCTCTCTTTCTTAACATGGGTTTCTATTTAAGGACACAAAAAGAACAAATGCTCAGTGTTAATAATTCCATTAAAAAGCATTCTCCCAGGAACAAATGCCCAAGATAAAATTGGCAATTGCTTGTAATGAAATAAGTTCCTTTCAAGAAGGAAACTGGTAGCTGTGTCTCTTAGATCATATAATGAATTTTATGCACTTCTGTGCACGATTCTCTCAGCAAACAAGTTTCTGTGGGTTTACAAGAAGGAATAAGGTGGAGCTTAAAGGGTTATTTAGAAAGCAAATCACATTAACCAAAGGTCAAAGATGTAGTTTCCCAGCAAAGAAACTTGTCAAACTTAAGCCACACGTCTTCAGGAGAGGACCAAGGAGTGAAAGAAGGAGAGTTTACATCAGACCATAGACAGGGTTCGGTAGCACCCTTCAGTGAGAAACTGTAAAGTGACAGAGAAACATTCTTCTAATGTTCTCTGATGAAAATCTTATATTAGGGGACAAGTGGGCTATTTATCAACCTGGTTATGTATTTTCTTAATAACAGTTCATTACTTCCTACAATGTTAATATGATTACATGAACGTGATTCGTCAAGTGATAAGCCTAAATTTAATTTTGTATGATAGAAGAAAATGTACACCTTTTCTGAAAGACTGGCTATAGCTGTTCCCTGTAATGAAATACAGAATTTTAAGGTTGTTTTTGGCGAATTCTTGCTTTTAATTAACCTAGCACTTTCCTCAACTACTGGCAGCTTCTAAGTAATATCTGGGTAATATCTGTAATATCTAGTATTAACTAATATCTGTGTGGACTTCGGAGCCAGCCTGCCCGAGGTTAAATCCTGGTCCTGCTAGGTAGTGTTTGTTTAAAAGTAGGCTCTCAATAATAATAGCATGTTAAATATTACTAATATTATTATTGTCTGGATTGTATTTACAAAGTTGGTACGGGGCTCTGGGTCAAGAATGGATTCCCAGGTCCTGGCAGATGGTCCTGGAGCCAGTGCCTGCTGATCTGGCTTCAGAGAACTCTGTTAAACACCCCCACTCCACTGTGTGTGCAGTGCTTCATTTCAGGGCAGCAGTCACTTGGGGTCAGAAAACTATTACTGGTACTGAGACACATAGGTTTCTTTTTCTTTTCCTTTTTTTTTTATTGGGGAATAGGGGAAAGGGGAACAGACAAGTTGATGTCCTTTTGTTCTTCAGTCTAGTTGTGGAGGACGTTGCTTCACTGGCCCAAGTTGGCACCATCATTGCGCTCTTCCCGGGCGAGACAGATCCGACGCCGGCTTCTGGACTGCCACTCATAGCGGCTGCTTGCCGCTCACGCTGGCTGCTGCCACTCATGCTGGCTGCCGGGCACACACGGTAGCTTATGGCAACCCACTGCAGCAGGGGCTACAGCCTACGCCGTCGCCGGCGACTCACAGCAGCTCAGCTCCAGGTTGAGCTGTTGTTCAGCATCTTAGCTGTAGAGGGCAGTGTCACTGGCCCTCATATATGGGATCCGAACCTGGGCCCTCTGGCGTCCCAAGCCAGCTCTTAACCAACGCGCCACTCGGCCGGCCCTGAGGCACATAGGTTTCAATGTGAAGATTTCAATATGGCTTCGCAGGTTTTGTAAAATAAATATTTGCATTTTTGTGCTTTTGTTTCCCTTCTAAGAGTGCTTAGAAGCAGGGTTTGGAAAAATAGGAAATGGAAGAGAAATGTTCTTAGGATGTAGATGATAAAACAGGAAGGAGACAGGGAATAAGCAGCAAATTGGAAATAAAACTTTTATGAGAGGTGATAGGATGAGGTAAGAAATTTATCACTTGAACTCCCAGCGAAAGGAAAGGATGGTAAAGAGAAATCTCTGAAGCTCAATCAAAGGCAGCATTCCTAAAAGTATTTTAGAAAGGTTGACACCTTTAATTAACATTCCCCGCCGTCCCCAACAGCCCCGGGTGAAGATTGTTATAAAAAAGAGCCACATGAAATTCATTATTTTATCTATTCAGGGATGAGATATCCCTTATAGTAGCATTTAAGGAAGATATTTTGGCAAGATCTCAGTATAAAGAAAAGGTTTATCCCAAACATCTGCTTGATTTTTCTTACAAATATTGTGAAACTTGTAATAAATTATGATTCCCTTTTTCCTTTGGCCACTAAGAATCTCAGAAGAAAATTTAGTGACTGTAAAGGCTGTATAGTGTACACTTCTGTAGGTATTATTTTTTCCTAACCTCTTTTCCTTTTTCCTTAATATCTTCAATTATTTATATTTATTTTTATAAGCATCTACAAAACCTTTTGTGGAAGGAGGTATATATATACACAGATACCTATATATAAAGAGACAAGTAAATAGAGGTAGATATAGGTTAAGGACTTAATGGCTATGAGATGCTTCTTGTGCAGACATGTGCTTATTTGTACATGATCCTTTCTCTCTCTCTATAGCTATACTATATAATATACTAACACTATATGTACTATAATATATATGAGTTTGATACAATATTACAGTGAATGTTTAAATAAAAAAAATGTATTACAGTAAAAGACACATTGCCTTTAGTCCCCAACAAAATATTCCCTCTCGCTTCAAACACACTTATCGCATCGTTTTTGCCACTTTCTGAAGCAGTTCTGGAAGTCCTCTTTTGTGTCTTTAGTTGCACTGTCGTGGCTGCCTCAATGTCCTGAATTGATTCAAAAGGTTTTCCTTTCATGGTTATTTTGACTCTGGGAAAGAGCCAGAAATCGCATGGTGCCAGATCTGGTGAATACGGTGGATGAAGACACATCATAATGCTTTTATTTGACAAAAATTGCCATACCAGAAGTGATGTGTGACATGAAACATTGTCATGATGGACGATGAAACTATTTGCCCATTTCATGTTAATGTATTTTTCATGACCCATGATTTACGGCACACTTTAAACCACACCTTCTCTCAACTGTAGCTCACGTCCAACTGACTGCACCAGAGCAAGTTGAAACTTGTCACACACTGTTACTAAGGTTCGACACGCTGCTTCCTGTTTTGAAGATCCCTGCCTCTCCATTGGATGGCGCTCAGCAGCAGCATTTACTGTAATTTTTTATCACCCCTCATATACCAGGGATGCCAAAAAAGTGTAGACAAGTGGATACTTTGGTTAACGTTGCTCAAGCAGTAGTTCACCGTAATCAGAAGTGTCTGGACGCTGATGGTAACCCACTTTAAGCACCTCTTGTAATTGCAGAAGTCAAACGTGACTTGTATTCATCTTTTGTTATCGGTATATATTGAGTATTACAATTTTAACAGTTTTTTCCCTTTCTTAAAATGTGTATACATTTTTTGGCACCATGTGTGCATGTGTGTGTGTGTGTGTGTAATACTATATATACAATACTAATGTCAATAAAAGGTTGGTAAGAAAACTTTCAAATAGTCTTTGAACTGAGATAAACAAACAAAAGAATTGGTAAAGCTGCTTGTGAGACCTTTGAGCTTTAGGGCCTGGACACTGTGGTGAGGGCACTAACTGTTAATCTTTGAGCACCTGGGCTCTCTATGGGGAAAGAAGTGAGGAAGTGAGGTTTGGAAGAAAGCCCAAAGTCTTTGGAGGAATCTGTTATGTAGGTGTACCTCCTTAAAACATAATAGCATTAGGAATTCAGATACAAGGCATTCATTTCTGTGTTCGCCACCAATGCTAAGTATCTAGCACTACAATTCAAAGAAATTACTTTCCAAAGACACTGTCAGCCTTCCCAATGTAGCAACTCCCCCCCCCCTCCGACAATGGGGAAAGACTTTGCAAAACAAACACCAGTGTCTTACAAATGCATACATGTTTGTATAAGGACTCCAAGGTTATGACTCATGAGTATTGACTACAAATAAAATCTTTCATGGTAAAGATGCCAAAGCCAGTAGTTCTAATAGTTTTGGATGGCGCTAAAGGATTCCTCCAGCTGGGCCAGGCTCTGCCATTTGAGTGAGGCTTGACCACGAGTAAATGGACTTGAAGAGATGCAATGCATGCCGAAGACCACTGGTTTCTGAACTTCTCATTTGGCTGTGGGTAAGCACGTTTGACTAGACTGCAATGACTGCTGATAAACATCAACCGAAACATCTAAACAATTCCAAAGCTGAGAATGCCACCCCACAGAGCTGTTTCTGAAAGTGGGATCCCTGACTACCTGACTTAGAGGTTGAGAGGAGCTGCTAAAAATACTGATTTCTGAGCTGGTGAGTGGCGCATTGGTTAAGAGCTGGCTTGGAACGCCAGAGGACCCCAGTTCGGATCCCACATATGAGGGCCAGTGATACTGTCCTCTACAGCTAAGATGCTGAACAACAGCTCAACCTGCAGCTGGGCTGCCATGAGTCGCCGGCGACGGCAGGTGGGTTGCCATGGGCTACCGTGTGTAGCCAGCAGCCAGTGTGAGCGGCTAGCAGCTGCAGTGAGCGGCCGTCCAGAAGCCGGCGACTGATCTGCCTCGCCCGGGAAGAGCGCAATGATGGTGCCAACTTGGGCCAGTGAAGCAACGTCCTCCACAGCTAGACTGAAGAACAAAACGACAGTAACTTGTCTGTATCCTTTCTCCCAATTCCCCAATAAAAATCTTTAAACAAACAAACAAAAACTGAGTTCTGAGTATCAGTCTAGCCCTATTAAATCACTATATTTTATTAAAAAATATGTTACCACTCGTCCCTGTGCCCTACTCAGTGATCACGAAAAACCATTTTTATAGAAGCTTTGTAATAAATAAGAGCTCATGGTTTTAAACTGGAAATTTAATTGGTCGGGTTTTTAGAAATGGCAGAATAGCTCTAGTTTCTTTCAAAGAGATAACAGAAGGCAAGAGATTAAATTACGAGCAGTAATTTTAGGACAATGCAGCCAAATTAACAAGATACATTCTAATTCAGAATTGGTAAATTATGGAGATAAAGAAGCACAGCTTACTGATTAAAGGTGGTGGGTTTTTATTAGGTGTTTACCTGAAACCAAACTGGAGTAGGAAGAGGAAGCAATGAGCATCCCTCTTGTTAAAATGGAAAACTTACTGCCATCGAGATTTATCCTTCAAGGAGTTTTTCCTGGAGCTGTTCCCTTCACTGGGGCTGTCCTCCTCCTCCATCTCCAGGCTTCGACTGCAGCTCCTGATGATCTGAAAGATGCTGTTGACAGTGGACTCCTTCTCCGAATTCTTCAAGCCATTTTGTCCCACCCGTTGTAAGAAATTATCTTGTCCACTGTAGTCAGCTACAAACTACAGAAAAATATATCAAGATTTGTTATTGTGATTTCATATAATTCGTCCAAATAACCTACTTGGCTAGGGAAATGAAACCATAATAGTCATAAATAATGGCATTTGTGCCTATTTTATTGAGGGGGAAAAAAAAGCACCACCAGGAAAAACATTTCCTTTCACCACATGAAATATCAAAACTCGCTCCTGTTTCCACTAAGACAACTTTAGTCCCTCTAGGAATCAACACTCCACTTCGAATTGAAAATACAAAAAACAATATTATTCCAAGGTTCCCTAGGGAGAAGACTAGCCACTTTACAGAGGAAGGGCAGGATTATTTTATCCTAGTAGTGAGAATTGAGAAAACTATGAAAAAGTATACTATTCTATGAAACCAGATAAAATTACCGGGCCCAAGGAAAACATTGAGAAAAGGGGACATCTGTTTTATTTCCCTGATATCCAATGGTAACCCAGAGGCTTCCTGGTGGTGTTTGGCTCATATTGTTGGCATTTTTGATCAGGAAGTTTTTCCCATCAGAGGTAAGAACTGCAGCTGGGCCTTGAGATGTGGCATTCCCTCCTTCTGAGGCATGAGGGAACCGGTGCAGCGTGGGGGACTAGCTTTGAGCTTTCTCCTACATTTGTTGAACTTTTCCCCCCCCTTAAACAAGCCAGAGAGATGCAAGCCAGTCGTGCTGCCTGTACCCATCAGGGGCTCTCAAATCTCCCGGACAGCAGGCGATGCCTTTGTTCACAGGAGACACAGAAGAAAGAGGCTGAAGTTTTAGAAGAGTCTTTCCACTGCCACAAAGAAGGGGTGTATGTGAGAGTGTGGGAAAAATCCATGCTGGGAACTGCTACCTTGGTGAGACTGGCCCTGCATTTCCAGGTATGGGACTCCTCAAAATTCTCCATAAAAGTACCTCGATTTTAGTCCCTTCTTTCATTTCTAAACACCATATAGGGAGGTTTCTTTTATCTTTTTCCAGCTTCTCAATGCCCCTTCTCTCCAATGCCCAATGGCCTGAGGCAAAGCTCACAGTGGTTCTCTCCTCTCTGGAGGTCAGGAGCAAGAAGTGATAGGCCTGGGACAACTGAGGCAGCCATTATCAGGAGCCTGGAGCCTGTCTATAGATGAGGCCTCAGCTTCCCCCGGGTTCTCCCACCAAGGATGAAAGGGAGGCACTGGTGACTCCCCCACATTCTTTCTTCCACAGATTCAGGAAAGTTCATACTCTCACTTGACATCTCTTAACCCCTACATCCGGACATTCTCACCCAACAAGAGAGAAGAATACCTCATCAGCCTTTAAGAAAAAGAATCAGAAAACAACACACATTTCCACTTGGACTTACACATTGTTCCATTAAAGCCAACTTAACCACATTAAGCCCCAAACAGTGCTCGTTTGCGTTCTTTTCTCTGGCATTTTCAAGGACCTAATGGTTACCCAGCGCGACAATGACCACTGATAACCCTGACGGTGCCTCTCCAGGTCCTGAGGATTGTGAGAGCCCTTACCTCTAGAGTCTCTTCTTGGGAATTGTACCTCGGGCAAAGCTTCATGAGGCCGGAGGCTCCGTCGAGTACTTCACAGAGCTCCTTCAGAAAGACCCCGCAGAACGGAACCACCTTACAGCCGGGGATGTGCAGCGCCCGCGTTACCACCTTCTTGTACTCGCAGGAAGACTCGTGCTGAGCCATGGCATCCTTCAGGCTCCTCATGGTCTCCAGGTCAGACTGGTCCATAAACTGCCACATTTTTAAAACTTTTCTTGACCTAGTGCAAGCAAATAACATTGTTTTCAGACCGAAGGAGAAATAATACAGTGTACAATAAATAGCTTAAATTCCATACACATTCATTGTTTTTGCCTGTTTACTCTATGTTTTAATATTTAGTTAGGATCCCTATCTCCACCTACTTCCCCAAATGATGTGACTATTACTTTTATAAATTGAAACACAAAATTAAATATGGCTGATACAATCAAAAACAGATGTGGAAGGAGTTAATTTTGCAAGGCGGGCAGTGAACTTAGGTTTGAGCCTCTTTGGCAGCTATAGCCACAAGGGAAACCTACTGGGTAATACATAGTTTGTACAAATATTTATGGAGGGTTGCCTGCAGAAAACGTGGTCCATCGACTCCTCCTGATCTTTTGAATGTTATCCTTGGATCAGGCGAGTCCCTCAGTAAAACACATGAAGCCTGTTTGGGTCTCTTTTGTAGACTTGCTTTTACTGAATCCAACTTTGACAGTAAGACACTGGCCCATGCTAAGGGACATTATTTTGAAGTATTATTTGCATAACAGGATATTAAATGGGACTTTCCTATTTTGAAATCGCTGCTGAGAATAAGAGGTGACATTGTACCCCAGCTTTTAATAAGAGGTGCCAGGTTGTCACAAGGGGCACACAGACTCGTCTGCCCTCAGTGGTGTCTCACCAGAGGCACTGGATGTGAGCAGCCAGGTCGGGAACAGTTCTTTGGCGAGAGCTGTCAGAGCACTAGTATGTGCGAAGGAGGAAATCACCCCAAGCCCAGGGAGCTTGAAGGGGACTCCATGGAGAGGCAGGCCTATGTCCCGGGTAGTTTGTAGATCACATAGACTGGTATGGGACTGTTGCCTGGGAAAGTTTAAAGATGAGAGGCTGCTTGGAGCTGCCCAATGGCAGTGTGATGGAAGGTTCCAGCGGAAGTGTCTCGCATGTGCAGAGTCTGGGAGGGCAAAGCGCTGACTGTTTCCGGTGAGTCAGGAGTGGACACTGTGACAAGCAGTTGGACCTGAGCTATCTGGAAAGGCCTGCCTGCCTGCCAAATGAGGTGACTCTAGTGGGAAGAGTCTAGGAGGGCAGGACCTCCAGAGCTAGAGAGGGCACTTCTCTTGCCAGGTAATAGTGTAGTGGGAGGTACCTGGGTCAGGGGATGAAAGAGGTTAAAGGGAGTAACTAGGAAGAAACCTTAAAAGCACCCCACATGGCTCTCCGTGGGAGCATGTAGGCCATATTAAGACTGTCCCAGTCACAGAAGACTTTTGCCCCCTCAACCTCTGCTCCTTTCCCCTTTCTTTTCCTGCTCACTTTTTCTGCAGGGATCCTGAGTTGGAGGGAGAGGGAGAGAAAAGACAAACCATGTTTTCCCACCCCACTGCAGGTTTCTGAGACTGGTTGGGTTGAGGAATGTGGGAAAAGGTTGAAGCTTTAAATTGAACGTGGGGTTGCAATTTTGTTTTATATCAGACTGGATTAAAAATCATTATGTAATGCATAAGATATCCAAGACATATAAAACAATAGTCATATGGTTGAGGCCCCAGTGGATTTCTCCATGAGCACGTACATACTCCTCCGTCCTTGGCCAAAGGGGACCACAGTGATTGTGTTCCCTTACAATTCTTTATACTCTCCCAACACGTGTATATATCACTAAGCAGTTTGTAGAATTGCTTGTGTGTTTGTAAACGATATATAAGTGGTGTCACATTGTAGGTACTCTTAGGCAACCTGCTTTTTCTGCACAGCTGTAAGTTTCTGAGACTCATTCATGCTCATGAGTGTAGGAGAATGAGTCAGCTTATTAACCACAAGTAATTGGGAAAGCTACAGGCTCTCTTCCAAGGTATAATCCAGCGCCAAGGGAGGGAGGGCCAGTTAGGCAGGTTTGAAACACAGTGAAATCAGAAAAATAAAATTGTTTCCTGATTTCACCCCACTAAGTCCAGCTTGTCCTACAACTGGTTTCCTAAAAGCGGGTGAGAATCCTTTTTTTGGGTCATGAAAAGGAGGTATAAATAATACAAAGTGAATAAATGAATGAGACATGGTTCTCATTATTTAATCGTCCTTCTTTCCATGAGTAATGGAATAGTCATGGTACGTTTGGGGCCAAAAAACAAACCTCAGCAAAGATCAATGATTTTTCATTAGGTTGAGAATTGGCACTATTTTAAAACTTTTATTTCTTTTTATGGTTATAAATGCACTAAATACTCATTGCAGAAAATATGGAAAATACCAAAAAGACAGAAAATCCATCCACAGTTCTACCATCCACAGACAATATTAGATATATTTCCCTCCAGTATTTATTCTATTTGTGTCTATCTAGTATAAATATTTTATAAATTTTGTTGCATAAATATGCTGAGGTTATTAAGTATAGACAGATTTGTTCCCAGATGTTTTTATGCATTATGTGTTACTGATTTTCCAATGATATTAACAATTGTTTATAAACATCATTTTTGATGGCCAAATAATATTCTATTGTATGGATGTATCATATTATTTCCTTCATTTTTCTGTTATTGTTCATTTGGGTTATTTTAAATTGACACTATGATTAAGTAAATATCATTATAGTAAATCTTCATAGTTCTAATCATTTCCTTAAAACAGCTGAGAATTTAGTTTGAGGAAGAAAATATATAATGTCTATAGAAAACCAAAGTCATTTAACATAAGGTTGCTCCCCTTTTCCATCTAATTGCTTTAAAAAACACCTTTTGTTATCTTGATGTAGTTAAATTACTTATAATGTAAATATTTTCAAGCCTGAAAGTACACACATGAGCTCTGCCTCCACAATCATTCTAGCATAAGAACATCTAGCAACTTATCTCCTGTATACATTTTTCCAGCCAAACAGTAACTGAATCTGGTACTTTTACCCATTTTTTTTTTGTAAACATCAGTTTAGTTTTAAGCCAAATATAAGAGCATGAAACTAGGTGGCAGTTGGTCTGGGGTGTAAGACAGAACGCACAGGAATTAGTGGTGAGGTTTAGCTTGGTTTGAGGTTATTCCTTTAAGAGAGAGTCACCTGGCTCTATATGGCCATCTTGGATTTTGAAATCAAATTAAGTTGGGTCTGAAAGTCACATTCACCCAAGGCCTCCACGGGTCATTCTGAGGTCATTCTTGTGTCAAGAGAATCTCTAATAGATGGTTTGTGGCTGCTAGCCTACAAAATGGCCTCCAATGATACACACTTCCTGGTGCAGTGTAGTTTCCCCCACAATGAAACAGTGTCCTATGTGACCAGCACAAATGACAGAAGTGACAGTGTGTGACTTCTGAGGCTCGGACATAGAAGGCACTGCAGCTTCTGCTGTGCTCTTTTGGACCATTTACTCTGGAGGGAGCCAGCCTCCATGCTGTGAGGACAGTGACGTCCAGAAGAGAGGAAGCGAGGTACTCAGTCCACAGCCAGCACCAAGTTGCCAGTCAGCAGAGAAAGATAAGCATCAGTGAAACAGAACTATTTTATCACAATATGATCATTCTTTTAAAAAAAGTAATACAGATTTTTGTTGTTGTTGTTGTTTGTTTGTTTGTTTTTAATAGAAAATCTATCACAAAGAGAGCCAAATCATCTGGATATACATTTGTAAAACCATTTTAAATGCCAATGACAGGATCATTTGAGTTTATTCTTGGTTAAGAAAATTCAAAAAGACAAAAAAATTTCCAAATCTGAGAATTTTCTTCTCCTCCCCTAACCCTGAATCCCTATGTAGGGACCTGGGGAATCAAAGGAAAATCTCAATAATGTTATGAAGCAAGATCTATTTATATGAGGACCCTCACTGGGAAGGTGAATCTCAGACAACAATAACAGTTCTCTTTATGGAACCTTCCTATACATCAGATACACCTGCTAATAAACACTTTATATTATCTCACTAAATCCTATGTGAAACGGTAGGTGCTTGTTATTATTACCCCCATTTTACAGATGAAGAAACTGAGTCTCAATGAGGTCAAGTAACTTGCCCAGATCACATGGGGGAGCTAGGATTTGATTCCGTTATTCTGACTCTACAACTCACGTACTTCCTCACACCACACTGCCTCCCACAAGAGTGAGGGAGCAGTTACTTTATGCTGGGTTACTGAGGCTGAAAAAGAATAAGGCGGAAAGCTTTACTGACAGAATGGTGATCTTATTATTAGGCTTGATGGTGAAGGCATAAGAGTGGGATACCGCAGAGGTTAAGGGCATGGGCTCTGAAGTCAAGGCCGCCTGCATTCACATCCCAGGCATGCCAGGTGACCATGGGTGAACGACTTAACTTCCAACCAATTGCCTGGTTTGGGTAAATGTGGTTACCAGAGCAATTAATTCAGTGCCATTCCACTGGTAAGGGAAACTCTGCCCAGATAACCGTAGTCCCACGGCACATACCTGAGGCCGGCCAAGAACTCCATGACAGTGTTGTAGTTTCCCATGTTCCAGCAGCATTTGGCCACATGCACCAAGTACGAGAAGACTTCCCGCTTCTCCTCCATGGAGCCCGCCGTGAGGATCAGCCACGTCACCCAGGAGCTCACCTGGAAAACGCAGACAGAGGCACCCATTGAAACTATGTCCTGGAAGCCTGATAAATATTTTTTCTCAAGAAAACTGGTTTTCTTTTTTAGAGATCAGTTTAGTATTAGGAAATGAAGAACCCAGACAAGAGACAAAGGTGACACTAGTTCCATCACTGCTTTGCTATGGGATTCTGGGAAAGTCACTTAACCTCTCTGTGTTCATTTTCATCTTTAAAATAAGGAGGCCAAAAGGTAATTCATAAACTCCCTCTTGATCTATAAAATTCCATGAGACTATGAAAACTAAAGCCTAAAGGTAATATTGATTTAAATATATTTGACTGAGGGACAGTAAGATTAAATGCAATCAGTGCACTTAGCTCATAAATGAGACATTTATCAAATAGTAAAATACACATCAAATAAAAAATACACATTTTTGAACTCTCTTTTGCAAATGCATTATCGATTATGCTCCTCAAATGACTAAACAATAGAGAACAAATACTTGTACAGCACTTACCATGTGCCAGGAACTGTTCTAAGCACTTTACATATGTTAGCTCATTTCTCTCTCACAACAATCCTAAGAGTAAGGGACTATCATTATCCTCATTTTATGGGGGAGAAAACTGAGGGACAGAGGGCCTAAGAGACCTGCTCAAGGTCCCCAATCAAGAGATGGCAAAGCCAGAATGTGAACTCAGGTGTGTGCCCCAGAGGTGGCACCATTAACCACTCACTAAATGCCTACTGTGTATACATGAGCTCTAGTGTCCTCCAGCTCTGGGCTTAAATTTATTCTAATGTGATTTGCTTTTTCTACTATACAGACTCGAGTATCATGCTTAATAATAATCCAGTATTAACACTCCCTTTATGATGTGCAGCCTCGAAAACCTCTGCTTAATCTCTAAGATTATTTTGCTGCTCCCTATGCTTTGGAGCTTGGACACTCGTGTTCACTGAAGGGACTTCCTCCATCCAGGCTAATGTCTGGGCTGATAAGCTCAGCTGTTAACAAATCAAAGCTTAGGTCTTAACCGCACACGGCCCATTCGCTGCACTTGGTTCAGCAGCAGCGCTGAAACCTGCGGAGCAGCTCATTTGCCTGGCTGGAGTGAGAGCGGGGCCTGCGTGAACACAGAGTTCATGGTGACCCATGACAACTGTTAGAAAAAAGACTTCAACATCCATAGCATACTGCCGTGAAATGATAGGCATGAATGGCACTTAGTGCTGGCGGCGACCACAGAGGGCAGTCCAACCCCGTTTTCCAGATCAGGAATCCATGGCTCATGGGAGAAGTGAGTTTCTGAGGTCACAATTCTTACTGATGTCAAAACTAGAACTCCCAGTCCAATGTTCTTTCATCTGATGAAGGGTGACAGTTTCTTTAAACTTGGCATTGGTTAGGTCCTTCTAAGCACTCACTAAAAGCCAAATATTTGAGGACAGAGCTGGAATAGAAGAAGATACCAAGAAAAGCACCAAAAGATGGTTTAAGAAATGAAAAAAGCAGGCGAGACTGAGACCTGAACACCTCTTTCTTCTCCATACACAGAAATAAATAGGGAAATAGGAGCAATGGGGAGTTCTGATGATGACACAGGGTTATACTCTGGTATCAGTCAGAAGCACTGCGGCAATAATCTTCCCTTTGGAAATCGGCTGAAGCCAAAATGTGGTGGGCCACTGGCCACCCCAGGGCCCAGGGGCTCCGAGCATGTGCCTCTGCTCTCTGCTTGCCCTGGACTTCTCTGGGCCCTCGTACAACACCAGGAGAACAGACCTGGAATCAGACCCCAGGACGAGCCCTGGTGCAGATCATCCTGCAAGGAAGTCCATGCCATTTGGGGACCATTTGTTCCGGTCTCCTGGGACTGTGGAGCACACAGGATCCTTCTGGATTTGCAGAACCCGCCCCTCTCCTGCAGCTATAAACAAGCCCTTGCTCACGGTCTCCATGCCTTGTCACTTCATCTGGTGACCCAGTTAACAGTCACCTTTGTGAAACTCTGGCTCTCTAGAGCAAGAAATTATTTTGCTAACAGAGACTGAGCGTCCTTGGTGCTTCTGTCCAATTCTTTCTTTAGTGTGATTGGCTTTTGATGAGCTGTGGGAAATCACCAGCAAACACTTAGAATCATAAAATCATTGACTCTTTGAGCTAAAAATTCAAACCCTTGTCCTTACAAATAAAAATGAAACCTTGGAAAGTTAAAATGCTTCATCAAAGACACCCAATGCATTAGGTTTTTAGAGCTCTGGTTATATCTTTTTGTGGCTTTAGCTTTTATTTTTGTCGAAACTGATGGCAAATCAGTGTCTCTGGAAAGTCATGGTTCTTCCCGGCTGTTCTGGTACTGCACAGTGACTTATCAGTCCAGTGGCCTCAAAGGGTTAACGCATTTTCTCCTGGAGAAGCCAGCTCCACAGCGCAGGCGCAGACCACCACGTGGCTTGTGACTCAATCCTGATCTCATATCCAGATTTATTTCCTATCAGTCAAATAATTTTCCATATACTTTCCCACAATGCTAGGAAAAAAATAGCGATACTGTATTTCACATGGAAACCTAATTTAAACCAACTGTTCCATCTTGGAGTGTAAGTCCCTAGGGCCTGGTTGTTGAGATTATGTAAGCACTGATATCATAAACACTGCCCCCTCAACATCTGCTTACAGACTTCAGGGATAATTCTTATTGTGGCCTAATGTATTCATAATTTCACAGGCATTAATTGAGAATGTCATCACTAATTATGAAAAATAAATGACATAAAAAGGAAACAAGGATTATGGAGAAGACTATAAAATGTTGCCCAAAGCATAAACGGTGGTCACGTTTCTAAGTGGAAAATGTGATGTGTCACCAATCCAGAAAGATTTCCCGGACATTAACCACAAAGAAAACCACAAAACTCGTGTACGTGTGAAGCACTACAACTCCAGCATAGAGAGTGTCCCTACAGTGGAAGGAGTTAAGCATGGCAGGTTACTTTGCCTTATTTCAATGGTCAGCATAGAATAAAGAGAACCTGGCCCCCAGCCCGATTCTGCACAAGTCCTCCCAGTGGCTCTATGCTGATCCTGACGACCCTGACCCCTGGGTACATGCCTACAACCCCTCTACAGTTGCTCCTCTCCAGATGTTTATCTTCTTCCTTCTCTTGTCTTTCTCAGAGCTCTGAGGCCTGGCCAAGCTGAACAGCTTGCTCTCTCTTCTCACATCAAATACCTTATTGACATCACACAGCTCAGTTTGGAAGGAATGTTCTTGTTCCATTCAAAATGACCTTCCCCTGGTCCATCACGTCCTTTGTAAAGCCGAATCCTTACCTTGGCCCAGCAGGCCCCTGTCCGTTCGCCAAGCTCTCCTTGGCTCTCCCCAACATCCTGCTTTCAGGGAGGTGGCCAAGGCTTTCTCCCATCTCAGGGATCTTGTACTGGTTGTAGCTTTTACGAGAAGCCCCCCGCCCCCACCTCACCCCCACTGCCGATTTGGCTAACACCTACTTATCCTGTAGGCAGAAATGTCCCTAGTCCCTGCAGTCAGGGTCCCTGCCACGGGTCCCCCACCTTAGAAGGCCCACACTGGCCCGTCCAGCTGTGCCCTTCTCCATAGAATGAGAAACCTGTGGGTGGAGGGAACATGTCTGCCCACTGGCTGTGCACCGGCTATTAGATTATTCGCCCCTGTCGATCCAGGTCTCCTGAATCCCCCGTCCAAACAGCCCAAGCCCACTTCTGGGCCGGTAAGGGCCTTTTACCTGGGTCGGTCCTCCTGAGGGTGGATCATAACTCTGGGCCTGAAGGCTGTCCGAGGGGTAGGGTGTGCGTGTGTGTGTGTGTGTGTGTGTGCGTGTGTGTGTGTGTGCGCGCGTGTACAGAGTTTGAAAGTGAGGCCTGAGGTATCCACACATAGGCACAGGTGCCAGGATAGAAAGAGAATGTGGCCAGGCCCCAGCTGGGGGCTTCCTTTAGACTTTGTCCTTTGTGCTTCATCCTGGGTGTCCAGTTAAAGTCAAGGGCAGGGCTGTCTTTAGGAACGTGATGAAAGCATCACGTTCCTGAGGCCGTCTGCTCTGACTTCCGGCCTGGGCTAGGTCCACGGGCTATGCATTATGTGGTGCCCCATGTTTCCTTGACCCCCAACTCCCTGCACAGTCAGCTCTGTGCTCCCCAAAAGGCAGACATCAGGTCTGCCGTGCCCACTCTGTAGCTGTTTAATGAGTCGACGAATAAGTGGATGTGACCTCTTCTAAAAAGGCTTTACTGACAACCTAGCACTTCACATTCAACTTCCTGTTTGTCTCTGGCTTAATACTGGACCTTGAATCCAAAGTTACGTCTGTACTTGGTCTCTCACCACTGCATGGATTTGCATCTGGTTTATTTTTGTTATATTTGTGTGCCTGACTCTTTCACATGGGCCTGTTCTGTGTCCCTTACCAGACCTTAAGTCCTCAAAGACAGAGACCATCTTTCCCACATGTCCAGTGTGGGGATCCCTGGTGCCTCTGACCGATAGGCAGGCCACCCGGAGTCCCAGGAGGCTGTGGGCAGAGAGGATTCTCAGCCTCCAAATGGTCACAGATTATATTTGGGAAAAGGCCCGAACACTTCCTACTGCTGTTCCCAGGTCCAGAAATAAGAGACAAATGACTTTCTGCCAAAACGTTTTTTTTTAATACACAAAGCAGAAGTTTTCATAGAAAGATGATCTTTTGTAATGGGTATCTGGTTACCTTAAATGCAAAGGCTGGGCTCAAATGGTAGAATCTACAGAAGACACGAAAGTCTAGACAAAGTTACTCTCAAGTGGCTTATGTGCATTGCACACACACACACCGGCCTTCCATTGAGCTTTGCTGAAACAACCCTTGAACTAGAGCATGTGGCCATGCACATACATGCCATACATTGACAGACACTGGCCTCCCGGCCCCTGCCTTCCCCGGCCTCACACATACACACATTCGCCTAGGCAGCCCTCTTCCTAATGTGGAGTACCGCCTCAGAATCTCTGGTGGTGGTGGTAGGGTGTTTGTTCAAATGCGGATTCCAAGTTCTCACCCACAACTGGAAACCAGGCTTTCTAACAGCAGGGCCCAGGAATCTGCATTTTTAGATAACTCCCGGGCGGATATGATGCTTACTTAGGTTGAGAACTGTCAGGGGGTCAGCATCCCTTTCTGTACCCCTGAGCCTTGAGTCAGAATTCAAGCATCATTTCTGTCCAACACTGTATATCTCCATCTCTGTAACTGTGCCTGAGACGGGGCCCCGAAGCTGTTTGGAACCAGGGAGAAGCCGGGGGAGGCAGTGCAGCACAGCGCAGCACAACACAGCGGTGGAGAACACGGGCACTGGAGCTGAGTGGACCTGCGTTCAACTCCCAGTTCCATGGTTTCCTTGTGCAGATCGCTGAGTTAAGAAGCCACCTAACGTGTCAGCCTCAATTCCCTTTTCAGTAAAATGGGAACAGTAATCATTATTGTGAGGGTGAAACTGAAGATTGTATCTAAAGCTCTCAACATGCTGCTTAGTGTGTAGGGGAAGACTCAATAAATGTTTACTACTGTTGCTGCTGCTACTAATGTCACCTGAGTTGTAGAGAAGCTGAATTCTAGGAAACAAACCCCAGAAACCCAGAAGAAAGGAATCACTAAGTCCCACCTCCTAGCTACAAGGAAGGAGGTAGTCCAAGGCTGGACCAGGAGGAGTCCGTGGTTGCCTGAGAGGGTTTGTACCCTGAGCACAAGCCTTTCAGAACAGCAGGGTAACTCACATATTTCTTCTTCTCTGAAGGCTTCCCTGTCTTCATTAGGAATAAAATAGCCTTCCTTTTCTTCTATTTAAATCACCCCATCCCATACATACATATATATGTATACTTATTTATATGTATGTGTATATAGGTATATTTGTAGCACCCCGTCCCGTCCTAGACCAATCTCCCCCAACTGTAAACTCCTTAATAGCAGAGGCCATGACTTATTCACGCTGGGGTCTCAGCACTCAGGATGCAGTGGCTGGCAAGTTACACACGCCCAGGCATCCTCCTTGACATGAAGCGGGTACAGAAGAACCTCTTGAACTCCTTGTCCAGTTTGGCATGGTTCCACCAATGACTTTTTGTTTATGAGGGACAGAGAGGGCAAAAGGGAGGCACCTAAAGGTGGCTTCTAGAGAAGCCCTAACCACATCTTTCATTATACTCCTCCAGCTCCCCCCAAACTGTATCATAATTGTTCACAGAACAAACTCTAAACCTCTTTTTTTGGTCTTCAAGCCTGGCACTATCTGATCTAAATTTACATCTCCAGCATTAATTTTCAGTGTTGCCCACCACTCATCTGTCTGACATTCCAATCCTACTACATATTGTATTTTCTCTTCTCTATCTGTTCCTATCTCTATGGTGTTATTCAATTTCCTTGTGTTGTAAAGGCACAGGGGATTTTGTTTGTTTATTTGTTTTGCTTTGGCTGTCCAACATCTCTTGATTGAATTATCCTTTCTCCATCTTAATGTATACAGATTACATGGCGCTGCTCCACCCCTGCCTTCAGGCCTGGCCTCGGTGATTTGTTCAGAGACGGGTATGTGACCCAAGCCAGGCCAACCAGAGCCCTCCTTGAGCCTTTTTCTGAAACTTCTGGAAAAGAGACAGAACCTTTCATTGGAATCATAAACTGTAAAGATATGGCCCTGGAGCTACTGACAGCTGTCTTTGCCATGATATCAGGAAAGCCTGCCTGAGAATGAAGTCAACCCCCTAAAAAGATGAAGATGGATTTCTAAGGACATGGGTCAGATTCCTACATCCAGCCATACCTGAAGCCCTGTGAAGATTTCATAAACATAAACCAAAAAATTCCCTTATTTTGTTTGAGCATGGTTGAGCTGAGCTGCAAAACCCCAAAAAACCAAAACCAAACAAAAAACAAAGCCTTGACAAATATATCTGATGACTCTCCTTCACCTGACAAATACTTATTGAGTATCTACTATGCACCATGTACCATGCTGGACACTAATAAACGAGACAGACATGGTGTCTGCCCTTGGGGAGCTTGGAGCCTCATGGGGGAAGATACCATAAGCGAGTAATTAAATATTATGACGGGGTAAGTCCAAGGCCAGCTTTACCCATTTATACGTTACGATCCTTGGAAGTCCAGTCTTTCCACCACTTCTTGATTCCGGTTGCCCTCTCAAAGCACTTTATTTCTATCTCTATCATAATGCTTGTTTTTTTCCACAAACAGCTATTGTATGCCTGTGAATTTGCTGGGCGCTATGCTAGGCATGGGGGCAGGAGGGATTGGAGCAAGTACAGGAAAGTAAGATAGCATGTTCTGCCCTACGATGAAGTCAGTCGTATATATGGCCATCTTTCTACATTGTCAACTCCTCGAGGATAGAGAATGCGTTATTCTGGCCATCTTTCTATTGTTTGCACATTGTCTTTCCCGTAGTTTGCTAAAGTTTATTCTCAACTTCTTCAATTAAAATTTCCCTAAATACTCAGAAATGAGGTTCTAAATTCACTAGAATTATTCACTGTTTTTTAAAAAATATATATTTTTTAATTTTGGTTCCACGTACCAATTGTTAGTGTCATAAGTTACATGTAAATATTCTCAAGGTATGAACTCTAGAAGCTTTGATAAGTCCTCAGCTCCACTTACTTACTTTAAACTGCCTTTTAATATAAAGGTTAAATTTATTAAAAGCTTTGAAAAGGTTTTGCTGTTCCACTCTTTGTGACACTGCGTTACTTTTTAAAAATTGAGGTATAATTGACATGCAACATTGTATTATTTCAGGTAAACAATATAATGCTTCCATATTTGTATATATTGCATAATGATCACTACAATAAATCTAGTTAACATCCATCACCTTACATGGTTACAATTTTTTTTCTTGTGATGAGGACTTTTAAGATTCACTTTCTTAGCAACTTTCAAATATTCAGTACCATATTATTAACTATAGTCCCCATGCTGTACATTACATTCCCATGACTAATTCATTTTATAACTAGAAGTTTATATGCTCCCCCACCCCTCACCCTATCCTTCTGGCAACCACCAATCTGTTCTCTGTATCTATGAGCTTAGGTTTTTGTTGTTGTTCTTGCTGTTTTTAAATTCCACATATAAATGAGATCATACAGTTGTCTTTCTCTGATTTATTTCATTTAGCATAATGCCCTCAAGGTCCATCCATGTTGTCACAAATGGCAAGATTTCATTCTTTTTTATGGCTATTTACTGTTTTAAAATCAACGAGGGGACATATTTTGACTAAGACATGCAAACGCTATTTCTAGTTAAATGAACTCCTGAGAATAGCCAACAGCTATGCAGGATGTATTATACTCTCTCTTAACCATATTCAACTGAACGAATCATTTTTTCTGGAGCCAATTATTACTTTTTTTTTTTTAGCTCAGCCATCCTGCCACCTGTTGGCAGTTCAGCGGCAGCTCAGCTTGGCTGGGAATTGAACCAGCGACCCTGTTGCTCAGAGCTCGCACTCTTGAGTGAGCCCTTAACAAACTGAGCCACTCTGCTGGCCCTCTGGAGCCAATTATTAAATGCTGTTCAAGAGGAAGCCTTGTTTCATGTACATTCTCCCCTTTGGTAAAAGTATTTATTGGTAGTCCTAGAATAGGGTCTTTGTTATTTCATCCCATTGTAACAATGCAATTAAAACCCACGGCTAGGGCCAGCCGCGTTAGTTAGGCATTGGCTCTGAGCAGCAGGGTCTGGGTTCGGATCCCACATATGAGGGCCAGTGACGCTGTGCCCTCTACAGCTAAGATGGTGAACAAAAACTCAATCTGGAGCTGGGCTGCTGCAAGTTGCCGGCGACAGTGTAGGCTGCAGTGGGGCTGGCCAGCAGCGGGCATGAGCTTTTGTGAGCTGCCATGAGCTGCTGTAAGTGGCTGTCCAATGGCCTGCAAGAGACTGCCTCACCCGGTAAGAGCGCAATGATAATACCAACATGGGCCAGTGAAGCGACGTCCTCCACAACTGGACTGAAGAACAAAAGGACAGCAACTTGTCTCTTCCCCTCCCCCAATTCCCAATAAAATCTTAAAAAACAAAAAACAACAAAAATCAACCATGGCTAGCAGTTTACAGAAAAAGTCTTGATGTACGTGAGTTCTTAGCTCCAAATGATCCTGATCCTATTGCAGGGTAATTTATAAATCTATTTCTTTTCCTCTTTGCATGGTTTTAACAATAATACTGACAATAAGAACAGCTTCCATGTATTGGGCATGTATTTAGTCCCCTCAGCCCTACACACCTGGTGGTATAATAATACTGTACCCATTTACAGATGAGGAGGCTGAGGTTCAGAGTGGCTACGCTTGCCCAAGGTCATACAACCTGTAATCTAGGAATGAGCCAAATCAAAAGCCTGTGTTTTTCAACTACCATGCTTTACTGCTTTCCGTTTTCTCTTATGAGCATTAGACCGAAGAGTGAATTAATTATAGATTTTAGCCTGATCTACTGAGCAAATAAATGCTTTACTTAGCAGAGGCTGTGGGGAGCTCAGCTCACAGGTCTGAGCAGCTGTCACATTCTTTAGAAACAGAATGTCAGCATGCTGAGGAGTCACAGAGAATGGGGAATAGGTGCTTGCCAGTCATTTACCAATGTTCCCATTCTGTCACCTGTCTAAAATTCCAAGTCTTCTATGATACCAAGAATAGGACAGGGTCCTCCTGAATTAAACAGCCTGGAAGCTCTTTAATTAAGGAGCATGTGGGAGACGGCCTGGGAGAGATGCTACCCCTCAGCTCACTCATGGAGACAGGTGTCCCAGGCAGAGGTTGAAGAGAATCAGGAGGTGCTCCCAAAAACCTGCTCCCCAAGCTGCTGCCACCACTGGAGTGGCCCACCCACTTTCTCTGGTCCCTGCAGCCTCTTCACTCCAGCTAAGTTGCAGAACCTGCAGCAGATATATGCTCACTGAGTGTCCACCCTCAAGGAGCTCACACCCCCCTGGGCACTGCTCTGGTCCCTGGGGCATGCAGTGAGCAAGGCAGACACTGTCACTCCCCTCTCAGGAAATGGTAGCATCTTTACCGCCCAGCATGACTGGTCCCTTCCTGTCCTAGCTGTGATCTGGCTCCTATGGGGGCCCTCCTTTACTTCTCCTCACTGGGGATCTCAACTGGGCAGTGCCAGTGGGCACTGAGAGGCTGACTCTGTCATACACTGTGTTTGTCCTTTTCTGACATCAGCGAAACAATAATGCTATCAAATGCTCTCATGGAGTCTACTTAAATTGGCTTTAAGTACTTAACATGTATTCATTTAATCCTGCAATAACTCAATTTGGTGTATGTCATTATCACCCCATTTTATAGATGAAATGGGAGCACAGAGACCACAGAGTTTATGCACTGTGACCACTCTCCCCCTGGTCCTTGACACTGGGGTTCAAGCTCCTTGAAGGCAGGCATTGTTTTACTCATCTGTTTCCCAGCACAGAGTCCAGCACGAATGGTAGGTGCTTAACAACCTCTTGTTTTGAGTCATGCACAAAACACAGCTGCCACTGCAGCCAACTCCCTGTTGGTGCTGCCCTTCTCAGAAGAGGATCCAAGCACCTGAGTGCCCAGGGCATCTGGGGCTGCAGTGGGAGAACTGAGGCTGATAGTCCCATCCTGTAATCACCTGTCAGCTTGCCCTTCACCCAAGAGGCTCAAGAGGCCAGTGCTGGGGGAGGATAACAGAGCCATGACACAGAGACCTATTGGTGATTTGACCCATGACTGGAGGATTCCATTTTCCCTGAGATTACTGGGCATCAGAGAGTGAAGGTAGTGGTGGCCTTCTCATCTGCTCTGGAATTCTGAGGTGCCCTGAGTGATGGACAGGAAATGACCTTTCTGGTTATGGAAGTCGCCTGGATGAGGAAGTCACTGGGCATAGGCCATGCTGCCTGGGAAAAGGGGAAGAGTAAAGGCTGTCTTCCAGGGCCACTGAGCAGGTCCAGGAGTTTCTGGGGCATGTTGTGAATAACCCTGGGCCCAAGGGCAGGTGGACGCCTGTCACAGGAAAGTAAAAGTGAGCCCAGCAAGTCACTATGTCACTTGTAGGGCCCAATGACAAATGCTTGCTGATTGCAATGCAGATGGTGAGCAGGTAACAGGAGACTAACAACTGTACTGATGTTGATCAAGCAGGAAGGAGAGAATGAGAGGGAATAAAATGGTTTGCATGTGTTGTCATATGTTCTTCTGAAGACAAATCTGTGTGAAGAAACAAAGGATAGGGGTGGCCAGTTAGCTTAGGTGGTTAGAGTGCAGTGCTCATAACACTGAGGTTGCTGGTTCGATTCCCACATGGGCCACTGAGATGCACCCTCCACAACTAGATTGAAACAACTACTTGACTTGGAGCTGACAGATCCTGGAAAAACACACTGTTCCCTAATAAAAAAAAGAAAAGAAACAAAGGATAATGGCATCCTACCAAGATAATGACATCCTGGCCCTGTTGGACATGGGTAGATGTAAGATATCATTAAGAAGAAGATAATTAAATCTGCTATCTGTACAGTACATGTGTATAGGGGCAAGCTTCTCTGAATGCAACTTGCTAGGGAATAAATCTGCTGAAAACCAGAATTCTGTCTCTTCAACTTCCTGGTTCCAATGAGAATGGGGGTGGGGGAGAGGAGGAAGAACATAGGATTTGGAGCCAAAGAAGTACAGGTTCATTTCTTGGCACTGTTTTTTGTTTGTTTGTTTGTTTTTACTATTTATATGACCTTCAGCAAGTTTCTTTTTTTTTGAATTATTTTTTATTGTGAAATACACATTTTTTAGAATTAGTTTCAGTTGTACAACACAGTGCAATAGTTATACTTTTTACCCCTCGATGTGACA
>NW_017731392.1:3254218-3260544 GCF_001890085.2 Hipposideros armiger | reverse complement strand
TATATATATATATATTCACTTATAGTTAACATACAATACTATACAACATCAGCTTCAGGTGTACAGTGCAGTGATCAAGCCTCTACCCCATCCATGATGCGGTCTCCCTAGCAAGACATGTGACCACCTGACACCCTATAAAATATTTACAACATTATTAATTATATTCCCCGAACTGTCTTTCATATCCCTGAGGCAATACTGTAGTTATGTATTTATGCTGTCTAATCCCTTCCCCTTCTCCCTCATCCCCAACCCCTCCCAACTAGCAGCCATCAGTTGTTCCTCTATATCTCTGAGTCCATTTCTGTTTACTTTGCTCGTTCATTCAGTTCTTTAGATTCCACATATAAGTGAAATCATATGGTATTTGTCTTTCTCCGACTGACTTATTTCACTTCAGCAAGTTTTTTACCTTCCCTGAGACTCAATTACTCACTCCTAAAAAGGGAATAATAAATATTTTGTATCATAAAGGGTGTGGTGACTAATAAAAGAGACAATACATGTAAAGGGCTTCAGGGCTTGGAGCAGAGTTCATACTCAGTAAATGTCAGCTAATAATTAAAAAAATAACAATAAGCAGCTCCTTCAAGAGGTAGTCTTTGTAGAAACAGTGTCGGCCTTTTCATTACAGTGCCAGCTTCTCTCCTCTGTTTAGCAGAGAGGGACTTCCCAAGGATTCAACCCTCAGAAAGAATGAGTCTTCATTTCTTTCAAATATGTCAGAAATGGAGAGGCAGAGGGAAAGTGGAAAAGGAGCAAGGAAAAAATTCAGAAGAAAACCCCATATCAATAGAAAGTCTAAGGAAAGTTGGCAGGAAGCAGTGGGAAAGCAGAGATGAAGAAGGACCTGGGTGAGGGCTGTCTGAGGAAGCGGGGGCACATAGATATGGTTTGGTGGGAGGGGAAGTGCTTGGAAAACTAGCAGTGAGTCACCATAGCTTCTAGCAGGACAGTCGCCCACAGGACCCAGAGCCCTTTGTCCAGGAAACATCAGGTCCACCAGGCTGCAGTCGCATTTGATTCCGGGTGGGATTAAACAGCAGCATGCGACAGTGGCCATTTCAACACCTTTCTCACTTTGTGAAAAGGAGGTCATCTTTTCTAGGAAAAGAACAGATCCCAATTTCGAATAAAAACCAACACAGCTGTACATGTAAGGCAACAATCCTAGGATGCTCAGCACAGGATGAAATTCCTTGGTTTGCCTCACCAACTACCTAATCTATAAAAATAAACAAGGAGTGTCTTGTGATGACATCACGTCAGTGCCCTGGTGGAGCGGAGCAGAGACTTGAGACTGACAGCTGAGAGCATGGAAATTCAATTTGGGAACTTGCACAACTGCCCAGTGGCTCAGCTCCAGCACTTCCAAGCCGTGTTACTTGACACTTCATTTGTCTTGTTTGTTGACTGGCATGTTTATTCATGTATGTCTACCCCTTTGAAGCTTTAGGTGGTGAAATCTGGGCTGGCAGACACTTGATCTGCCAATTTTTGAATTATTCCCATGTGTTCTACATACAGTAGGTGCTCGATAAAAATCCCAGGTAGAGTGAGGTCAGCAGTGTTTTGTGATAATGTTGCCCAAACTTGTGTTCTGGGTCATGTTCTACCAGATGTTAAGTATTTTGTGAAAAAAGTATCTGGGGCCATATTAGTTCAGGAAATGCTGGGATAAATTAAGAGCTCTTCATTGGCAGGATTTCTTGGAGCTTTAAATATGCTAACGCACATGGTAAATCTCCAAGAAGGAGCTAATATTCAGTTTCCCAAATTCTTTTGATCATGTGATACCCCCCCCACCACCACCCCAGAAGAACACTAACACTTAGATTTCAGAATATTGGCACTGGATTTCTCCAAGCTCCTTTAGCCCAGAGCAGGCATAGCCAGGGGCTCGTCTCCACTGGCAGTTCCGGACACCGTTCCCTGCACCTGCCCAACCTAATAACACATCCCTTCATCTCTAGAAACTGTACGGTATGAGTGGACTTTGGGAGGTAGAAATTGTCAGAAACGGCAGCATAGGGTTTTATAACTGGTGTCCTAAATTCAGCATCAATATATCATTGGAGAAATTCTAAAACCAAGACACAAGAAGATTTTTCTTATACTCCAAAATGAGGAGATGAAGACACGTGCATAACTATTATTTCAGAGCCGGCTGTCATGAGGCAAGACCTGAGCAGACCATCTTCTAGCCAGGTGGTTCCACTACATAATGTGACAGCTAATAAACCAAAGGTCTTTAAAGGTTATTGATCCCGTTTCCCTTATTCTATAGATGAAAAAACCCAAGAACCAGAAAGGTCAGGTGAGTTGCTCAGGGTCGCCCAGCTAGCCAGTAGCAGTGCCAGGGCTAGACCACAGGTCCTCGGACCTCAGGACATCCTACAGTCACAACCTAATGGGCTTCCATGATCTCTATGAAGAGGATTTGACGCACCGCTACCCCTCTCTCCTTCTGTCCATGGGTCCTCAGGGGCAAGCTCACCAGGGTGAACAAGTGGCACATGCCAGGCAGGAGCGAACCTGGTCTGATCGTGAGGAGGAGGAGAGCTGGGAGCTGCAGGAATTGCTAAATCACTAACTCAGGTAGCCTATGAGATGGTGGCAGTGGATCCTAGTTGGGCAAAACCCGAGGAACAAAAGGGAAAAGGGTCAGAGCAATGAGAACGAGAGTGCCCAGGACGGGGTCTGCTACGTCACCGCCCTCCCTCGACAGGCAGCAGACCTGCCTGCAGAGTTTCAGATCTGCCCAGGCTTGAATTTCCCTTCCAGCTTCAGTCAGAGAGGACACTCCAGCTGTGCCCTGCAGACTGGGCTACAGCAGGGAAAGGGCCCAGGAGAATGCAGATTTGGGGAAAATTTCTAGAAGGGAAGGCGGAAAGGAAAACAGGGAAGAAATAACAAGAGTTGGTGCGGTCCTGCCAAGATCTGTTTCCGGAAAGGATGGAGAGACTGCTCATCGGTGGCAGCAGTGGGTTTGGGGCTGGGGATTCTGATTAACAACTCCAGGGGCACAAGTCCAAGGACAGGAGTTGCAGAAATTCAAAACTATGGACATGGGGAGGCAGGTCTGCGGAAGAGGGGGTTTATTTTGGAGACAGGGACCATGGGGCTGGCAGGACTTCCAGAGTGATTTTGCTGAATGGGCTGAAGTTAAAGCAAGCTTGTTTTCTTCAGGAGAGTCAGTTAAAGAGGTTTGAGGGATGCTGACAGTTTTTGAGGATGTGTTGACAGCTCCTGAAAAAGTGACAGACCTGCTTGGGGTGGGGGGTGCGGAGATTATTTAAAGATTACATGGAACTGTGGCAAAAGGGGGTAAGGGCCAAACACAAGCCTTGCTTCTCCTGTAGAGAGGGTGGGTTTTCACTCCAGAGGGGGAAAAACATGTTTTATACCTGGCTCAAGAAAGTTTAGGGAACTATTTATTTACTTGGAAAGTACTTAGGGTGTAGATGACAGAGACTTAAAAGCAAAAAAAACCATTCCACTATTAAAAAGTAACCCAACTGGTACCCAAAACACCCCCAAACCAAACCAAAACAAATAAGGTCACGAGGTTTTGGGGTAATGACTGGACAAATATTCTTTTCTAGATGCAGTGGGGGGCAGCCTATGTTTGAAGTCACAGGTGCTGGATTCAAGTGTCAGCTCTAACATTCACTAACTGAGGGGATACTGGGCCAACTATTATACTTAGTTTCTTTTTTATTCTTTCCATTTAAAGCAGGCCTATGAGCAACACCTACCTTACAGAATTGTAGGATTAAAGGAACTAAGGTGAACGTGCTTTAGATACTTATAAGCACAGTAGGAAGGTTAGCCAGTTTTACTAATATTAATGGGCACATAGTCAATGATTCCCAGCTATGGCATTTGGTTTTCTGAAGTACCTATATTTAATGTGGTATTTCTTTGAACTTAGAAATTACAATTTTTTATTAATGCTTTATGTTTCCATCGCTGGTCTACTATACAGCCCCTGCCTGGCCTCTGCTCCATGATGGAACTGGAGAGCATTCTGACTGAGGCCCATGGACATTACAGAATAAGCCTACATTACACCCAGACTCATTCTTTAAATTCTATATTTTTATATCTTTCCTGTGGCAAGAAAGAAATTAGTAAAGAAAGATGCTTTTTATGTCCATGAGGCACTACAGATAAATTAGCAGATGCTAACAAGAGCAAAACCAAAGTTTGCTATGAGTTGATGAGAGTTGAGCATGTAACATAAAACACAGAATATCTGAAAACTAAATATTTTCATATATAAGGTTGACAAAAATATTTCTTCCTATTTTTTCCGAATTTTCTAAGTGCTGCAAAACACAGTCAAAAACTTAAATGTTTTAGTCAAATATTTTTCTAAAACCACATTGGTATGCATGCTTTTTTCCCTTATAATTCTAAACGAATAGACTATAGCCTCCTATCAAATATATCTAACACCTGTAGCATATAAACCCAGGCCCAGATTTTCTAAAAATGCTGGGCATGTTTTAGTATTTTAATGATAAAACCCAGATGTCTTGTTTTACATGCCCTGGAAGAAAAGAAACATACAGCCTTACAAAGAACACTCACCATTTTAAATCTGATTAAACTCTATGCCAAACAAGGACTGGAAAGAGTGTGATGTTTGTACAAACGATCTTTTAAAAAGTATTTTTCAAATCCACTTAAATGTTCTGGAAAGCTCCTGAAATGTGAACCAGCAATATTTATTTACATTCCACCCCTGCACTGGAGTATGAGTTTGGTGCTGTAGCAGGAGTTGTGGTGATGATTAAGTTGGCTGTCCAATCTGTGTCTCGAGGCTCATGTGGAAGGAACTCCGCTTCGGTCACTGATACATATGACAATACTATTTAGAGCCCAGTGGTTCCTAAATGTATCAGGTTTGGTATCAGAGCGGCCCGAGAGAGTTTATCAAAAATACCCAATTGCAGATGGCATCATTGAACATAGATCTGGGGAGGGAAGTAGGAATCTGTCCTTTGACAAAGTTCTCCTAAAGTGATTCTGCTAAAGTCTGGGAACCATTTGATCTAGGGCCCTGGTCATTTTTTAGTTTGCTTAAATGCACATTGTCTCCTCAAACATTGCTTCTGCTTCTCCTTTGTATTTTGCTTCTTTCTAGCACTTTACTCATATGTGTATGTATGTAAATATGTATGTAAGTAGGTATGTATGTATGTATGCATGTTTTATTATTAGTTTCAGGCGTACAATACAACATAGCGATTAGACATTTACACCCTTCACAAAGTGATAACCCCACCAAGTCTACTACCCATCTGACACTGTACATAGCTGTTATAATACTATTGATTATATTCCCTATGCTGTACTTTACATCTCGTGACTATATATATATATATTTTAAATTATGGTTAATATTCAATACACATTGCACTTCGTTCTCAGGGATCTTCAGTCCCTTCCAATCTGGAATGGCTCCTCCATATTTCTCTGGTTTTCATGTCCTCCGCAGTTTCAGATTGCAGGTCTTAGATGCTGTAGGAGGGCCCTCGACCTGGATCCGTCGGATATTTTCTCATCACCATCTTAGGGTATGCTGTTTTGGCAGAAGTGATGCAGAATAAAGCTGTGCTTGGCTCAGTGCATCACATCAGGGGGCAAAGGATGTCAACACTTCATACAACTTCGTCCTCTAAATCTTGATCATGGGGCCAGGGTTCTGCACCATAAAGTCACCATTTTCCCCTGTTAATTATTATTTTGTGGGGAGATAGTTTGAATATTGCACTGAAGTCCTGCTCCCCATGAACCCTCAGTCCACCTGCATTCCACTGATGACTATCGCCTGGATCAACTACCTACCTCTATGATGGCTGCCGAACGGTAACTTATATTTCCACCATAGTATCAGTTTCATTCTTTGGTAAGAATGAGCTTTCCTTCCTCCCTCTCTCCCTCCCTCCCTCCCTCTCTCCCTTCCTTCCTTCCTCCTTCCCTCCCTCCATTCCTTCCTTTGTTTAAATATGCATAGACTCATGGATTGCAATTTTTTTCACTATATTGGATTCCATGACTATCATAATGAAGCTAAAATTATCCCAAAGTGTCTCCATCATTATTTGAGCATTTCTTTACTTTTTAGCATTACAAGGTGTTTCAGACTTATTGTTAATTTCCCCTGCCCCAGCTGTGGAATAGCCATTTCTCCAAGAAGCCTTGGTTTCCTTATAATGGTGGATGGTATTTGGAATCCAGTATCTGTGTGTTCCTTGTGTTTGTTGTTACTGTAATGCCATTGCTGCTAGGTCCCTTAAACACACAGAGCTCTC
>NW_017731392.1:3225177-3254118 GCF_001890085.2 Hipposideros armiger | reverse complement strand
CACACACACACACACACACACACCTATCCCCATATTTATTGGTGTTTGTATATATATTTGAAAACATAAGTTCATAATGAAATCTACATTTCCATTTTAGTACGTCAAGGTTATTTCTAGCATTCCTTCTTTCTAGGTTTGTAAGTATCTTTTCCACAGTGATAAACCTGGTTTTCATATACTTATCCTAACTATATTTACTTATTTACGTAATTTAGTTATTTGCTCAAAGTAACCGATCTCCCAACCAGCCAAGCCCTCTCGTCTGTCCACCACCTACACGCCCCCTTTGCCACCCTCCATCCTGTGTGCCTGTCATGTGCACAGGTGAGGCTCCCATGCCCTTCACCTCAGTGAGGTAGACCTGCCCCCACCTACTCCATCCTGGGAAAGAAAGGGAAGCCTAGCCGGCCCTTGTAAATGGCTCAATGGTGCCTTACATTTAAACTACAATGTTAGTAGATTCATAATTGTGAAATTAAATTTGACTTTTTTATTAAGGCATTTATTAATAAAAAAGTAAACATTAAAATACTTTAAATAGTGTGTGAGTGTGTGTGTGTGTGTGTGTGTGAGAGAGAGAGAGAGAGAGAGAGAGAGAGAGAGAGAGAGAGAGAGGCAGCTGAACTTTAAATTTGTGAAGAACTTTAGAGGTCACTTAGTCAAACGGCTTCAAATTTGGGGGCCCCAAGACTTTCTGGGGATGCCTTGGATACAACACTGAGGAAGCAGAACTGCTCTGGGTGAGGAGTGGGGCAGAGTCTCTTCAAGGAATATTTCCTAGGGCTCCTCAGAACATTATTTCAATACCACCAGCCTGGTCCAACCCCTCAAACTCTAAAGGCAGGCTTTACCAACCAACCATTTTGCTATTTGCTAACAGTACTTTCAAATGTTCAGCACTTAGATTTGTTCACTGTCCATCACTGGTTGATACATAGCCAGGAACCACCCACAGGGCCGAGCTGTGTACCTCAACAGATTTCAGGAATTCTCATCCCTTCTGAACCATCATGAAGGGATATCAGAAGCTTGCATTGCATAGGACTGGCCCATTGACGGCACAAATTCCAGCTGTTCACAGGAGAAACAGGGTGGCCTAGATCCCTATTTTTTAACTTATCTTCAAATTATTTCAGTATGGCATTGAGGTGAATAAGATATAAGCCCCCCACTCCCCACAACTGCAAGTAGAAAGAGACATATGCATATTTACATGCTGACAAAAAAACTGAGAAACAACTCAACAATCTTTCAATGGTAGAAGGGTAAAGAGTATCCAACAGGATAAATAATATAGAGCAATGAAAATGAATTAACCATAGCTACACATATCAACATGGATGACCTTTAAAAGCAAGGCTGAGTGAAAGAACAAGTCAGAAAAATATACACACAATTTGATCAAGACCTTCCAATGACTTCCCATGTCATTCTGGGTAAAGTTGAAAGCCTTTACAATGGCCTACAAAACTATACCATCAGGTCATCTGGCCTCGTGCTGCACTGTCCTGTCCTCCACCCTCGCCACACTGACTTTACTGCGTCTTCTGCCTGGACTGCTCTTCCTTCAGATATCCAGACAGCTCACTCCCTAAACCCCCGTCCTGTGTTTACTCAAATACGAGTGTCTCAGCGAGGCCTTCCCTTACCACCCTGCTTAAGGTTCTAGTAGTCATCGGTCCCCACACTTCCCATCCCTCTTCCCGGCCTTAGTTTTCTCCCTAGCACTCATCATGCCATATGTTTTACTTACTTATCTTAACATCTGTGTCCACCAAACGAGAATGCAATCCCTGTGGGTAGAAATTTTTTGTCTGTTTTTCCACCACAGCATTTCTAGAGCCTAGAACGGTGCCTGGCACATAGTAGGCACTCAAGCGATATTTCTGGTGAATGAACTGAATGAAAAAATGAATCATATTCCAAGAGGTATCAAGAAGCAAACAAAAGTGCTGGCTGACTGATGACAGGAGGAAGAGCTCATTTCCAATTCAATTATGCTGGACCAGAAGAGTCATTTTTGGCAGCCTGCCTCTGACATAATTCTAGTTGATGGATGAACCCATTTAGGAATCCATTTAGGAAACTGGGGGATGCATTTTGGGGCTGCTCATCCTGGAAAGGGTGTTAGGATGCTGCCTGGCTCACAACATAGTGTTTTAAAAAAGCCCCAGTACCTTTGTTTCCTGGTTGAGATGGCCAACTGTCAACTTCGCCTGCAGACTCCTGCCAGCAGTCTCTTCCTCTCTTCTGTGTTCTATCATTTAGTCATGCAACAAACATTTGTGGAGCAATGTCTAAGTGACAGGACTGTACTAGGGTTTCATGTGCATAACTTTATTCTTTCTGTTAAACAGGCCTTATTTGGATGCAACTGTATTTCACCTTCCACCTCACCTCACCTCACCCTGCCTCACCTCGCCCCTCCTCGCCACTTCTTTATCTCCCCCTCATCAGGTCCTAGTTTAATCTTTATTATTACTATTACTTATTTATTTTTAAAGACTTTATTGCAGAATTGGAGGAGGGGAACAGTGTTGGGGAATTGGGGAAGGGGAGCAGCCAAGTTGTTGCTCTTCAATCTTCGTTGTGGAGGGCGCCAGTTGCCATCTGGCTTCCCTTCGGCAGCTTATGGCCTCTAAGCTCAAGTTGCTGTGTTCAGTCTTAGTTGCCGGTGGGCGTAGCCACCATCCCATGCGGGAGTCAAACCAGCAGCCTTGTTGTTAAGAGCACACGCTCTATCCACTGAGCCATCCGGGTGGCAGCTCAGCTCAAGGTGCTGAGTTCAGTCTTAGTTGCGGGCAGGCATAGCCCACCATCGAACAGGCAATCTTGTTGTTACACCAGCTGAGCCATCCTGCCACCTGTTGGCAGCTCAGCGACAGCTCAGCTAGGGCGCAGCGTCACTGTCCCATGTGGGGACTGAACTGGTGGCCCCATTGCTCAGAGCTTGCGTTCTTAAGCCAACTCTTAACCAACTGAGCCACTTGGCCAGCCCTAATCTTTATTATTTTAAGCAATACATATTTGTTGTAAAAAGAAAATCCAACAATATAGCATTCTGTATGGTACAAAAGGAAATTCCCTCCCTCCTTCCTTCACTATGGGTCACCATAATAAAAAAATTTATCGGTCCTCTCTGCTGATAGATAATTGAGAGTCCCCCGAGAGTAGAAAGGTGGTGAAAGGGAAGAGGACTTTCACAAACCTGCATCACATTTTTATATAAAAGGCCTTGCCAGAAATCTCAATCTTCAACTGTCTGTAGCGTGTCACACTTGTCAAAAGCTTGGCTGAGGCAACGGGTATTTGAGAAAGACATCCGACAGCTCATACCAGACGTTCATTCCTTAGATTTTCCAAGCTTTATCCTGTGTCAAGTAAGACTGCCAGGGTGCAACACACCTGGGCTAGATTATTCTAGCTCTCCGCTTGCATACCTTCAGAGAGCTATGCTTTTTAATTATGTCCTTTTATTGAGGGTCAGTATAAAATATGGCCAGTGGGAGACTGTTTCTGCAAATGTTTTTGTCTTCAAAACTGCTCTAGAAGACTATCCATTTTCAATAGGACACACACAAAAATTCCTTCCGAAGTTCAGCTTGGATTTTCTGATGGTCTGTTCTGCTGCTGCTTCTTGGCCTCCCTCCTCTCCTTCCTCTTCTTTTCCTTCATGCCCCTCTCCTTCTTTTGCAGATGACAACCGTATAACTCATTGTATCTCTCTTTCTGCCTCGGCTACAAGGAAGTGCTGACCAACCTTGGAATCAATGGCGTCAGTTTCCTTTTGCCTTGGTATGCTTCCTTGCACCGTGCTCGTGCTAGCCTTTCTTGCATTATTTTAGACTTGTTACTCCACTGTTTTCAAAAACTTTTTGAGATCATTTTTTTTTTGGCAAGGCATAGGAGACATAGTAACACATTAACGAACAGTCCAATGCTGCCATTTTACAATTTACCAGTAAGAAAATAAGGGCCAGAGAGGTTGTCTTTACTAAGAGCCACAAAGAGCTGTTTAGCTGAAGCTTTCGGGGGAGACCTGGCAGGTAACCACCTTTTCTACTACCCTATATTGTTTCAGATTAAAGACTAATATTTTTTCTGCCTTCACGTGTTGTAGATACTCGCTTAGCTTGATTCCCTTTGCGCTCTGCTTTTGCGGGGAGAAGCCAAGGCGGTAGCCTATCTGATCCTCTCCCCACTCATCACCATCAATGCCCAGGTTGACAGGGTCCAGGAGGGAGGGAGGTATCGCCTCACATCCTTTCATTTCTGCTTATGGAGGTCGCCACTTCAGCAACCTACCAAATCCACTTTGGGACTTCAGACATGAGAAAGAAGATACACACTAAATAGCTTTAGGAATCGAGGTGTTTCTGCATATAATATTTTTGTTGTGGAGTGTGGGGCCACCAAAAGGGAGGGCACAATGAGTTGAATGCAAGCTGAAGAACTCTGCATTTTGAAGTTTAAAATGTGGTAGTTTAGACTCCTAAAGCCAGTGTGATTGATGGGATTTAAAATAATTTCCACCTAAAACAATACATAAATTAAAAAAATAAAATAATTTCCACCTAAAACATTACTATGAAGTAAAAAAAATCCCTATTTGCACTTTCATGTTTCCTTGTATGAGAAAATGTGGCAAGTCTAAAGACGGGCCCAAGAGTGCTAAGCTAGACAAATATTCGGGGTAGACTGACAGCTGTCTGTAAGCGCTAAGTGCTGTGGAGGAGGGGGTCACAAGTTGCAGGGAGCAGAGTGTGACGGAGCCATGATCTTCCTGGAGTACCATTATGTGTGGCACAGACTGTCTGGAACCCAGCTCTCCCAAGTACCAGCTGGGGGAACACCAACATGTTTTCTCAGTTCTTTGAGTTGAGTGCTCCTATCTGTAAAATGCGAACAGGAGCTGTCCCCCTAGGGCTGTGCAGAGGATTTGACAAGGCTGCGTGCACAGAGCACACGGTGTAGTGCTGACTAAGTTCCCAGCTAACTGAGGTGTTACCATTACTCAGACAGGTTAGAGCAACCATCACAGCCAGTCAGTAAGTATTTTACTTAACCAACTAGGCAAGAATCATAAAGAAAAACCTGAGAGGAACAGCAGTCATGGAAGGTACTGAAGAGGCGCTGGGGACAGTTAGCTGAGGACAGACTTAACTCCCTGGGATGGAGGTAGCTGCAGAGATGAAAGTTTCAGACTGCAATTACGAGGAGCCAGACTTATGTTAGGATAAATCAAGTCAATGAATAAACTGCATACCTGGTAATTGTCTAACTCTGCCAGACATACAGAGCTTGTAGCCAAGGGGCCAAGGTTTCCTCACATTGTCATCAAGTCATAAGTGGCCAGCTGGGCATATAATGGGCCCAAGTGCCCCTGAACAGTAATAACAGGGAGAGATCACAGCCCTAAGATTGGAGCCTGAGGAGAAGAAACCCTCACAAATGGAGAGGCTGGCAGCCCTGAGGCTTGAGGGTTGGGGCTGGGGAGCATCAGCTTCTTTGGGGGTGGGGGGTGCTGGTGAAGTTCTTGGCTCAGCCTCATCACAGATAGTGATTTGGATCTGAAGGTAAAAACATCTTGCTAGAAACTTTCTGTTTCTCACTAGAAAGTGAGCTTCTTTCTGAAGCTCATTAGAAAACAATGGAAGATTAAAATGCTGCATATCCTTTAAAGGCATCGTTATTATTACTATAGGGAGGGGAAAAGGGTACTCAAGCACAGGAAAACATTAAGCTGATAAAAGGAATATGGCAGTTTCCCCTTGGTAGAAAACATCTTGATCGACTGACCCAGATGGTCCATATGTTTGCATATGGACACATTCCACATGTCATGGTCACCTTATACAAATGTTGGGTTCTATAACATTTGTAAGCTGATCTTATTTGTACAGTGCTCTTATTTGTTAATCTGAAATGCAAAACTAAATAACATTTAAGAGAACAAACTAAAACCAAGCTGGATTTTGTTATTAACTTGGCAGATAGAGTAGACTTTGATTTTGTGCCTGGTATTCTGAATAATTGTCTGCTGGATTTTTTTTTAAACCAATTCCTTCTCCATATTTAAGTTTTAGAAAAGAAATGCCTCCCAAATATCTATAGTCATCTTTCTCTTTGAGTATCTCCGTGAGCAACAATAAAAAATCATAATAAATGTTTCATTTGAAGCTCACATAATTCATGTCATACAACCTTTGAAAGAACTTATCTTGTTTAAAATATTATCAAGATTAAACTGATATTCTCCAGAGAATCGTTTTTCAGTGGGACAAAGTGTTCTATATAAACACATGAAATTTTAGGTCTTTCTATTACTTATTTTGCGAGGAGATAGCCTTTTAAAAAGGTAAACTTGGTCTTTTAGAATATTTTTAGAATTACAGAAAAATAGCAAGGATAGCACAGAGAATTTCCATATACCCAGCACCTAATTTTCCCCTTTCTTAATGTTTTAAGTTAATATGGTACATTTGTCACCATTAATAAAACAGTATTGATATATTATTAACTAAGTTCCATACTTTGTTCATTTCTTTCTCATTTTCACTGAGAAAGAAATGAATCGAGTATGAAATTTAGTTAATAATATGATGTCAATATTGTCCTGCCACCCTCTCTCTATGTACCCTGCTTTGACTTCCCTACGTGGCCCATCGAGGCATGCAGTCCCTCCACCAGGACCCGTGAGTCATAAATGTCTCTATGTCACTTTCCCTTGCTATCTTTTGTTGAATCAGGGCTCATCTGACACCCTGGGCCTCTATTTGCCAAAGATTAATGTAACACAGTCACAAGAGACTATAATCTAACACTATTTTATTTTGTTGCTCAAATTGGTCCAGCTCTGACTCCTGTGCCTCTTCGACATTCCCCATCCTTGTGGGTTTTTAGGACAACGTCTTCACATTCTAGAACCATCAGATGCTTCAGGTTCATCTTGTGTATTTCCTGCCCCAGTCTTAGAATCAGCCATTTCTCCAAGGTGCGCTTTTATTGGAAAATGGTATTAGAAACCAAGATCCAGGGGTTAGGAGTGCTTATTGCTCCTGGGGTGTCAGTTTTTCCAGGCCCTTTCAGGTGATGGAGCAAGGAAATATATGCGTGTCTACTAACCTGTGAACATGTACATATCTATAAATATTTCTACATGTGACCATCTGTATGACATGTTAAACATCAGTTCATACTGATGTCTAGGAGAATACCTTTTGCTTGTTTGTTTTCTGTGCCTTTCTGGTTCTAACATGGAAGAAAGTAAATGTCAAATTTGAAAAAATAAGTTGAAATTAATTATTTTATTGTCAGTTTCCCCACTCCCACTGCAGTAGGGCATTTAGCTGCAGTCATCCTAAATGCCTTACCCAGGGGACACTGCCTGGTTCGGCCTGCATTTATTTCTCCCACAGCACGTCATACTGTCTGTCCTGCTGACTCCATTCCTGCTGACATCCATCACACAGGGTCATTTTTCTTTACAAAACTGACTCACACTTGATGATTTACATCTTGGTCATTTATCTGCTTCTGTGAAAAGTTCAAAAACTGGAGCCAAAACAAACTCCAGAATGCGTCTAAGGCAAAACCTCTTGCTGCTTCAGACTTGCTATAACTCACGTTTCCTGCCAAGATGGGGTGGGAAGAAGCATTCAGCTCACGTGGGAAACAAATTTTACACATAAGTGGGCATGATCACTATCATCAGCGGCAGCAGCATTCTTACTTGGGTATAGCACTTTACAGTATACAAAGCACTTCTGTTTATGCTGTTTCACTTTTATTTCTATCTAGCACTCCTCAGGGAGTCAAAAGGCAGGGACTGCTATTCCATTTACAGATGAAGAAACTGAGGTCTGTGACAAGTGCTGGTGAGGATGTGGAGCAACTGGAACTCTCCCATATTGTTGGGAATGCCAAATGATACAGACACTTTGTACAATAGTTTAGTATTTACCCAAGAGAAATGAAAACCTGTACTCATCTGTTTGAGAACATTTTTAGTGACTTAATTCTTAATTGCCAAAAAAAAAAAATGAAAACAACCCAAATGTCCTTCAACTGATGAATGGGTAAATAGCTGTCATGGATATACACATCGTGGAATAGTACTCAGAACAAATTATTTGTGATGAATTTCCAATGCATTATGCTAAATGAAAAAAAACCAAGCTCAAAAGGCTATCTACTGTAAGATTCCATTTATATGACATTCTGGAAAAGGCAACAGGAGAAAGAGAGCAATCAGATCAGTGATTCCCAGAGGTTTGCAGGAGGGGAGGAGATTGACTACAAAGGGGCAAAAGGAACTTTTGGAATGAAGGAAATATTCTCTATTTTGATTGTTGTGGTATTAGACAACTGTATGCATTTGCCAAAACTCAAATTGTACACCAAAAAGAGTGAATTCTATGTTATGTAAATTATACTTCAGTTGAAAAAAAGGAAAGAAGTGAAAAAGAGGAGTGGAAAAGAGGTTTGACGAAGGTGTTATGTACTAAGCAACTTGCTCATGGTCATTAAGCATAACCAGGGATTGAACCCAGGTTTTCCACCTTCAAGTTCAGGTCAAGGAAACAACTGATTTCCTGTTTTCTCTACTTATAGACATAATCCCTGTTAGAGTGGGGATCCTAAGTGCTGACCCCTTTCTTCTTGTTTAAACTTGGAAGCAGAGTTCTCACTTTCGCTACCTAGGACACACATTCACACTCGAGGACTTAGAATGACAATAGCCAACCTATGAAGGATGAGACTATATATGATGTCATGCTTCGTTGTCAGAAGTGTTGTGAGAAAGGATTTGAGTGGGCATTTACAGAAAATATACAAATGAGAGCACATGAGAAGATACTGAATACCATTAGCCATTTAGGAAATCAAATCAAAACTGCAGAGCTACCACTTCACACCTACTAGGATGGCTATAATAAAAAAGACAGAGAATAGCAAGTGTAGACAAGGATGTGGACAAATCAGAACCCTCATATGTTGCTGGTGGGAAAGTAAAATGGTGCAGACAGTTTGAAACACAGTTTGGCAGGTCCTTAGATGCTAAAATTGAGTTACATAAAACCCAGCAATTCCACTCCTAGGTATGTACCCAACAGAAATGCAAACATACAACCATACAAACATTTACACATGAATGTTTATAGCAGTATGATTTATAATAACCAAAATGTTGAACATGACACAAAATGTCCACCAACTGATGAATGGATAAACAAAATGAGGTATATCCATACAATGGAATATTATTGGGACATAAAAAGGAATGAAGTACTGATACATGCTACAATGTGATGAACCTTGAAAACATTATGCTAAAAGAAGCCACACACAAATGATCACATATTGTATGATTCCATTTGTGTAAAATGTCCAGAATAGGCAAATCCATAGAGACAGTAAGTAGATATTGTGGTTTCCAGAGGCTATGATTGTTGAGAAATAAGGAGTGACTGTTAATGTATATGGGTTATTTTTTTTTGTGTGAGCAATGAACATGTTCTCAAATTGTGGTGATGGTTATACAACTCTATAAATATACAAGAAAACCACTGAACTATATACCTTAAATGTGTATGACATATAAATTATAGCTCAATAAAGCTATTACAAAAATCATACTGAAAACAAAAAACAAACAAATAAAAAAAGAAGTGTTGCCAAGAGTAGAGAAAGCACAGCAGAAGGGGGACTGGGCATCTGGGGCTGAGAGGTCCTATCTCCTTATGCCTGAGTGGGGCTAAATTTCTGAAAGGCAGGCTGTAGATCCTCCCCTGCCATCCTAAGAAGTTTCCCCTCACTCTGAGCTGGCAGTGCAGCTGCTTCCCCTCTGGGGGCTCTGTCCAGCTGAACAACCAGGCCTAGGATGGATCAGACAAGAAATCTCTACCTGAAATGAGTGAAGAGAACATATCATGCTAAAATATATAGGATATAGCAATTGCAGAACCTCACTGTAACCCCACCGCATAGGCCCAAGCCTTGGGCCTTGGCTGGTAGACATGGTCCCCACCCCCCATTCTTTCCCCCCATATAGGGGTAGAACAAGTGAGTAATGCATATAGGATTTCTGATTCTGTGTTACATTCAAGTCATCATGTACATTAAATATCTGGATTATAATAACAATGGATGGCATTTATTGATCATAGCAACCTTACCTGGAAGGAAGTATTATCATTTGACAGATGGGCAAAGGGAAACTTAGAAAGACATTAGTAACTTAGGTCAAGTAAACAATGCAGCTGGGATTCAAACTTGGGGAGATCAGACTCCAGAGCTCATGTCTTAAAGGGTGGTAAAGATATCTAGTCTAATTTTTAGTCTTATGGGGCAGAAACAGATGCCCAGAGGCTAAAAGACTGGCTTAACATCACACGGCTGGCTAAAGGCAGAATGAAGATTCCAGACCCGAGATCTTGCTAAAAGTTTCCTTGGCCTGTTTTAGATTCCTGGTGCAGATATGGAAGAGCTTCCCTGAAGTCAGGATCTCACAGCCATAGTTCAGAGTTAGCTAACTTGCATCGTGAAACTATCCCAAACAGAGGAGTGGGTATTATTTTCTTAAGGATTTCTAAGAAAAAAGTTTTCATAATCTTCATAGAGTTGTACTGCTGATAGAATAGTTTTTCTTTTCTTTTTCTGTTCCCTACTAGTCTCCTTTTCCCAAGAGAAAAAAAATCACTGGGTGTGGTGTTCTCTTCCTCAACATGTCATGTCATGTCATGTCATGTCATGTCATGTCATGTCATTCCTCTTAAAAAAAAATCCCCCAGTTCTTAGGATGACATTTCTGAACCCAAACTTCTGTTCCCATGTCTTCCCTCACTGTGTCCACAGGGACACAGGGACTTCTTTCTTGTTAGGAGGAGGACTTGGTTCTCCAGGGTTTGGACATTTAGCCGCTAAATCATAAACTATTTTTGATTTAGAACCAGAAGAGCCCTATTAGAAGTCATGTGGAATCTGGACCAGCCCACCACCATTTCTCTATGACTGTGACTCTCACCTTGGGGAGGAGGCTAATGATGGTCGGCCAGGGTTGGGGCAGGGCAGGTAGGGGAGAGGAGAACATGCAATGTTTAAAAAAATGTATATCCAACATTATAAATGCTTTTATTCATGTTATCAACTATATTTTGAAATTTCAAACCACAATAAAATGTGGATATGAGTTTTTTAAAACATTTTGAAAAAAGGAATGGTTTAAATACAAAATTTTCCTTTAGATGTAGTTTCTCAATTCTGTGAATCTAGATACAGACAGTAGACTCAATCAACTGTAATATCAGCACCTCTATCTACCACCTTTGTAATCATTCATAGAGCTCACATAGGTGTACTGAACTGTTCAAAATGGTGACCTCCATTTTCCCCAACTTCCTGATAGCTTATAAAAGGTGATCTTAAAATCTTATAGTGCTGGAAGCAAGAAAAATTTTCTTCTCTGTTCTAAAAGTAAGTGATCCAGAGATATTAGTTTTCTAAAATCATTATCTTCATCATTAGATAGTGATTGAGCTCTTGAGTGTCAATCACTGTGGTAAACACATTCCCTAAAATTATCTCTTTCAATTCTTGCAGCAATCCTATTTGTTAGGTGGGTGTTATTAGCACCATTTTATAGATGAGGTGACAGAATGGTTAAGAAACTTGCCTGAGGTCCCACAGATAGTAAGCGGTGGAAGTGGGATTTGAATTCAAACCTCAGAGCCCACGTTCTCATCCACAGCTGCCGCTTTGTGCCATGTGAATGCGCCCTCTGGATTGTGTAGTGTCTCTGCCACTTCCCCCAGGGAGCAGCCGTCGGTCGTCCAGGCTGACAGATGGAAGGAATGAGGGGGAGAAAGCTGGACAGGTACATTGCAGAGCCCCTTGAATGTGGCTAAGATGCCTGAACACTATTTGGTTGGCAAGAGGAGCTACTGAAGAATGAAGGGCAGAGAACTATCTCTTGCTAACATCACAGGGACAAGGAGTGAATGTGAAAACCAAATAGCCAATGTAGTGCTTGTTAACAGTTGTCACATAATTCCTCTGGGAAAGGATGGCAAAACTATTAGCCAAAGGAAGACATTTGGCTCTGTGTGAGTTTTTATTAGCAGAATATCTGGCTCCCTCACTGGCACAGATAACAAACAGTTACTTATATTGGACTACATAATAGGTATCTGACCTTGTTTGGAGTTAGAAGAGTAGCTAAGTTCCTGGGTTTGGCTTGTAACTCTATTGGAATATGTTATGCTTCAAAACGGTGTGAAGTAAACATTTTTGAGACGATTATGAGACATTAATAAGGAAATCACACTGTAAGACGCAATAAAAATTTTGCTTTTTACAAAAGGTAGTTTCATACCACACTTTCTGTGGATTTAGCCTGCTTATCTTACCCATTGGTTGGGGACCAAACTTTTGAGAGTCTAGCAGGGAAGCCCGCCTTATGTTTACACAACAGTAAAGAGAATTAATTTCAACTCACTTGCAGAAGTGGATTTCAGAGGAAGGGATTTGACAAAGTTGTTAAACCCAGTGGAGGCAGAAGAGGAAAGCGGGGCTGATTATGTATCTGAGCACTGTCATTTTGAAATTCATTTTGGCCCCCAGAGTATAAATACACTTCAGTATTTTTGTTAGGATTGCCAGAAAATCAGCAAGTGTTCACTTTCTTTGGCCAACAAAAGCATGACTCTCTGTGCAAAAAATTTCTGCACATTTATAAACAAGAACATTTAGAAAATCCCCTCTTGCTGAGAGATATGACAACAGATATATTTAACTGTGCCATAAAATAAAGCAGATACAAAGAATACCATTGGGTTGATCAAGCACAGGAAAAGTTTTTATGTCTCTTTTCTGACACAAACATATATGTCTTCCTATCCTCCCGAAACACATTCCCTGTACTGTGCTGGTCTGATGAGCTGCCATCCAAGTTTTCACCATTGTTTGTGGTCAAACTTCTCAAAGAACATGTATTCCCAATCCAGTATCTACATTTTCTCACTACTGCACCCTGGCTTTCCATCCCCGCAGGTTAATGGCGGTCTTCAAATGATCCAGGACTTCCTATCCAAATCTAAGGCAAACACTTTTCTCCCTCACAGAATTTCCCAGTTGAAAAAAGGCCACTAGATGATCTCAAACTTTTGGCAAACTTCTTCTGAAAATGGCCAGATGATAAATATTTTAGGCTTTGTGAGCCATTCAATCTTTGTTGCAGCTACTCGGCCTTGCCACTGTAGTATGAAAGAGGCCACAAGCAATATGTGAACGAAGGCACAGGCCTATGTTCCAACAGAATTTTATTTGTGGACACTGAAATTCGAATGTCATATCACTTTCACCTATCACAAAATATTATTTTGATTTTTAAAAATCATTTAAAATTGTAAAAACAATTCTTAGCTCAGAAGTTAAAACAGGTGGTGGGATGGATTTGGCCCCATAGTTTGGCTAGATCAGGGGTCGGCAAACTTTTGAGATGGAAGAGCCGCCAGGGGTCAGCAAACTGCAGCTCGCGAGGTGTAGGCTCTGAAGTAAAATTGAAAATGAAAATAAAACTATCATAGTTTCATTTATAAAATTTTTAAAGGATATTCCTCACATAATGGTGATTATGTAAAAATACATTTATGGCTCTTGAATAATTTTTAAATTGTTGTGAGGGACAGGATTGGCTCTTCCAGGGGTAGGCAAACTTTTGAGATGGAACGTACCCAAAGAGCCGCATGTGGCTCATGAGCCGCATGTCGCTCATGAGCCGCAGTTTGGCAACCCCAGGATTAACATCCCAACTCAAATCAGGAGTTTCTTCCCAGCTTTGCAGCCAGCTAGCCAGGCTCTGTGTGAAATTTCTCTAGTGATAAGAAGCTCACTGCCTCAGGAGGGTCTGTTCTAAGGCTGAGACAAAATGACTGGACCCAATTCTGCCTGCTAAAGTCACAAAGAATAACTCAACTTCATCTCCATGGCAACCCTTCCAATACTGAAATATACCTATCCTGACCATGTTAGAAGTCTACCACCTTGGCAAAATAGTCCAAGTTACCTCAACTCTTGCTTGTACAAAATGGTTTTTTGGTGTTTTTTTAGTGTCCTCTCTGCTCTGGTCTGTAGAAATCCTTCTGCAAATTTGGCCCTAGAATACAACGCTTCAGGTGTGCCCAGTTTAGGGGAGAGGAGAGTAATGCTACATCTTCTGCCATCTGTTCATCATTATGGACTTTCTATCATTGCAGTTGTCAACTCCCCTGGCTCAGCATAATGTGTACTTATCTTGGAAATTCTTCCTCCTTGGTTTCTATCACCCACTGGGCCTGATTCTCTTATGATGTCCATATTCTCCTTCTCCCTGGATCCTTTTATTTGCTCTGACAGTGGGTATCACCAAAGCTTGATCCCTGGAGCCACTAATCTCTCTCACACTTGATGTCTTAGGAACCATATTAATTCTCATGGCTCAGCCATTCCTTCTATAGGGATTATTCCCAAATTGTATCTGTAGCTTCAATCTCCTAATACATGAGTTCTAGGCTCCTACTTCCCACTGCCTAGAGGGCACCCACTTGAAGATCTTACTTTATTCTCACCCTAAAACCTGCATGCCCCAAATTGAGTATCTCCTCAGTAGACGATGATAGTGATGATGATAATGATAATAATAATAATAATAATAATAGTAATGATAGAAATAACAGTGAACATTTATTGAGCACCTATACTCTGCTAGGCACTATCGTAAGCTAAAGACTCATTATCTTACTTAACCTTTACAATGACCCATGAGGGAGCCACTCTCAGCCCCTCTTTATAGTTAGAGAAATAGGCTCAGAGAAGTAAAGTGATTTGGCCAAATCCACCCTGCTAATAAGTAACAGGGTCAGGATTTGAACCCTGAATTAAGTCATGGGCTCTTGTATAAATCAAAGCATGTGCTCTTGACCACATTGAGTGACCTCTGTAACTGCCCAGATGTTGTCACAGGTGCCCTATGTATTCCAAATGCCCTACCTACAAAGCCTGAAGTCAGTCTTGACCTTCCTATCCAATCAGTCACTCACTGTACTACTGGCATTCTTCTAAACAATCAGGAACCATTTTCCCCTTTTATTCTCACCAGCCTCCTACACCAGGTCCCTTGTCATTTCCTGTTGTTTACTGCAAGTCTCTCCTGATGGGTCCTCCTGCAACCGTCATGCATGATCTTGCCCAGAATATGTTTGATCAAACTGGTTCTCTCATTTGAAAGGTCCTCCCTGCCATCCACCTCTTTGTCATTCATTCATTTGACCTACCTTGGAACTGTCCAGGCCTAACTGACCTGAAGCCCTCATTCTAAGGGGTGGAGATAAGAAAGGCTAGAACATATGTCAAATGTGATGTACTTTAAATATTTCACATGTGTACTTTTTGTTCCTTAATATTTTTTGTCTTTGATTGTTTCAAGAGCAGTGTGTTCTCCAAAACCAGGGAAAGGGCAGGAAAAGAAACTTCCAGGGGAAAGAGATTTGAGAAATGTTGGTGAATGGTAAGTGACTTTATTGCAAGACTTCTTGAGCCTTTGATATACTATTGTGCACTGGAAATATCAATACACAAGGGGAGGAGAGTGGCAAACGTATTTCTGAGAGGCACTGAACCATAAGTCTTTATTTGTTTCCTTTCTCCTCTAGAGCAGGTTGAGGATCCAGGGTACTGCAGCACAATTTTTAGGAAAAGCGACTCTAGGCGTGTCTACCAAAATGCTAGGCATGCAACACTTGGGGTCTTAGGAAACAGATTAATTCTGTTTTGGCAACAGTGAGGAAGGGGGAGGAGTCCCAGACTTGGAGTCAGAAGGACAGATTGGAGCCCCAGATTCCAAAGCAGAGTGGCCCTATAAGGATCAAATGAGATAGTGCATGTGAAGAGCTCTGCATAGTGCAAAGGCATGGAAATAAATGTGCACATGATTTGATTAAGCATTTTAAGCACGAGTATACCTTAAAAATTTCCCCAAGATTGACTGTTGGTTTCTCCACCTAAAGACTAAGAAATCATATTTTACATACAAACAGAAAGCTTCATAGGTAGTATTAAAGGGCCATAAATACACAGATTTCTATTTTCTCTGCTTCCAGGGAGTATTTGTTGCATTTATAGAGTTCATTGATCAAAATAAAGAACTGCCACAAATGTATGAAAATATTACTTTTCATTGAAAAGAATATTTTATAAATTATAAAAATGACTCATTAAAAAACCAGCGATGACTTTAATATGACTTGGGGTGGTTGAGGTGGTCCTGAGGGCATCAGGGTGGCTGTGGGTTCCTAGGGAAGGGAAGAGGGGATAGAGACTTGAAGAGATGGTATGCTGGCTGGAAACGCCAACAACCTTCTTGGCTGCATGTTTTGTCCCAGGCCAGTTCAGCATGTTTTCAACCCTAGTGATTTATACGCAATTTTAACATCTCTATAATTTTTAAAGTGTGAGGTGTAATGATACAGGAATGAGACTTGTGTTGGTGTGAGGCTTATGAAATCCAGATCATGAGATGAAGGTCTCACCTTGTAAATCCATGTGGCTCAGACCCACATGCCAGGACGGGAGGGACCAACCTGGACCTCGTTTTCCACAGACTCTGCCCTGCTTTAGCTAGAGCTGAGTCCTTACTTCTTTCCCTGCTCCTTCTCCAGCTCTTGGGGATCTGTGGCCATGCTGCTTTGGGGGGCTGAGGCGTTAAAGCCCCCCGACACGTCTTCTCTCCTACATGACACATCCACCTATCTCCTCTACATGACAGTTTCCCAAAGCCCGTTCTATAATAGGTACTGGGCCTACAGGCATTCAGTGCTCAAGTATGTTTGTGAAATGCTATATTCTGAGTGTCTCCATGTACATTAGCATAATAAAGGACCTGAGAAGTCCTGCAATGAAAAAAACCCCTTAGCTATCACTGTTTGCCCAGCAGGAGGCATCTGTGTTAGACCACGGGGCACTATTTTTCCACAGAATGCTTACTGACATCCAACACAGTTCACTGTGGGAGATGAGATGCTGCTCTGGTCTTACTTGGTTATCCCCCAAATCCCTCAAACAAACCAGCATTTTATGCCTTGTTTCCTTATTCATGGTATTTTCCTCATGGTCTAACTATTTATTGTGCAACCAGGTGCATAGAACTATATGTATAACAATATAGCAGAGAGTTTGGACTTTGGGGTCACAAAAGCCAAAGTTTCATCTTGGCTTGGCCACTTCCTAGCTTGTGATATTGGGCAAATTCTGTAGCCTTTCTAAATCTCCGTTGTATTTATAAAATAAAGCAGTGATTCCCATCTTTCAGGGTTGCGTGAAAGCTTAACGTGATTAGGTATATTAAGTGTTTGGCACAGTGCTCAGTGCAAGGCACAGGATTAACGGTGGACACAGTATTAATTTCCCCACCATCATCATCACCATTTGAATAAATGAATGAAAAATTAGACATCCTCAAGTAGCTAATTGTCAAATTAACCAATTGTTTTCTTTTCTTTTAAGGGAAAAATTTGGCTTGTGTATCGAGGATGTGTCTTGGTTTTAGGAAGCTGTTTCACAGCATAGGTCAAGCTACACCTACAGTCAGAATAAGAAACATCTGTTGGATGACTGCAGATTTAAGGAAATTCACATTCAGCTTAAAAACGCTCAGCAAAGTGGGGATTGATAGTTCAAAGGCAACCTAATGAGCACTCACTAGTGATGTGCCATAGGTTTTTTTATTAATTCCTATTTGGTTTGACATTTTTTTCCATACTTACCAAACTTAAACATAAAAAAACCAAGAGTGGTAGCTAATTCCATACATAACTAAATTAAGATTCAAAATTATTTTGACAGGCTTGAATGTCCAAAAAGATAAAATTTAGTAGACTTAAATATAAAATATTATATCCATGTAAGAAAACAACAAAGCAACTTATGCACAGAGGAAAGATGAGCTTGATGACCACACGTCAAGAGGTTTTAGCTGACCTTTAACTGGGCTAATAATTAGACACTGCTGATAGAGAAAAACAATCACAGGCTTTAAGAGCAGGCGAATTATCCAATTGTAAGAAGGGAGAGTCTCAGGCCTGATTAAGGAGCTCTTTTTTAGGAAGGATATTGAAAAATGATAAGTTTTGATGGTATGGGGAATGTCTAACCTCAAGGGAAACAAACCAAGGAACACACAATTTCTGCTATTCTTCTGGGGCTCCATCAACATAATAGGCTCACTGAAATGGAATGAGCTCCGTCTTTGGAAGTTTTTAGAAAAGCTGGGTAAGAATGCGCAAAGGAGAGATTCCTTCATTTGGTGGATGATACGAGAATGAGCTCTGATGATAGCCAGGACCTCCAGAAACATGAACAAGTGGGTCCTAGAGCAAATTAAGCCTGAAACATCGCTAGAGGCAAAAATGACCAAACTGAAGCTGTCCTACTTTGGGCACATCATGAGAAGGCAGGGCTCTTTGGAAAAGATAATAATGCTGGGAAAATACAAGGCAGCAGGAAAAAGAGATCAAATATGAGATGGATTATTGACTCCATCAAGAAGACATAGGCATGCGTTTAGAAGAGCTGAGCAGGACTGCTGAGGACAAAACATTGTGGACATCCCTCATTAATAGGGTCTTCAGGACTTGGAGCCAACTCAACAACACATTACACACAGGAGCACATAACTTCTGAAACCTCATCAATGATCAAGTTCATAATTGTATCTGGCAAAAGCCATTCCAACCTCCCAGGCTCTGAAGCCTTCAGTCACCCTCAAGGGCAACATGCCCGTGTGGTCTCTCTCTTCCCTCTGGTGGCACTTAGAGTCCTTGCCTCTCATTTGCATTGGACCACACTAGTTACCATTTATTGAGTACTTATCCTGTGACAGGTGATTTTATACATTATCTTGCTTAAATGCCCCAATAACCATGTGAAATTGATAAAATCATCCCACTTGAAGGCAAGAAATATGAAGCTGAAATCAGTTTATATTACTTACTTGCACAGAGTCCTATAGAGAGTAGGTGGCAGAAAGTGGACTCAAATCCAGACTTAGCAATAGAATCATACTCTTTGCACTACCCCACGGCACTTCTCTAACCAGTCTCTCTCACGTGATAGTTACTGCTTTGCATTGCCTTTTTAAATGTACATTTATTCAATATTTTATGTCTCATATGCCTTGAACTAGATTGTAAATTCCTCAAACAAAGGGCCATATCTTACTTTTCTTTATTTTTCCAACAGTATCTATTTCAATAAACTACTGTTAACACCAACTAGCATTATCCACCCATTAAGTATTTATTTACTGAACATCTATTATACTATATAGCTGGCACTTCACGAAGAACCAAACACATCAATGAACAACTTAAACAAGTTTCTAAGGAAAAGGCAAACAACTAAACAAGTAAATGTAAAAAATAAATAAGGAAAAAAGTAAAGTCAATGGCTTCCCTGACTTTTGAGTTGAGATATGACCAAGAGGAGATAGCAGCTGTGGTATGGGCCAGAGAAGAAGGTGTTAGGCAGAGGGAACAGCAAGTGCAAAGACCGAGTGGGGAAAACTAGCTCAGCGTGTTCAGGAACAAAATTAAGGTCAGTGAGGCTGGAATGGAGCAAGAAAGAGGGGTGGGTGGTGCAAAGTTAGGTTGGAGAAGTAGAGAGAGGCCAAGTCATGCACAGTCTTGGCATTTTGAGTTTTACTCCAAATGCAAAGGGAAGCCATTGGGGGATTTTCAGCAGCAGGGAGTGACCTGCTCTGCTTTAGGTTTATAAACAATCATTCTGGTTGCTGGGTGAAGAATGGATTATGGGGCATGCAAGCTTGAAAGCAGTACTGGGAGTGAGTGCAATGGCGGCTGCCTCCAAGATGGCAGCAGGTGACATGCTAAAGAGTGGTCCCATTCAGAATATATTTTGTAAGTAAAGCAAATGGGGCTTGCTGATGGTTTGGATGTTGGGGATTTGGGAAAAGAGAGTAAATCAAGGATGACTCCTAGGTTGTCAGCCTGAGCCCCTGGGTAGATGCTGAGATGAGGAGCATGGTGTGGGGTCAGTGGGGAAGACACTGGGTGGTATGTGAATCGGGGGGGAGATGTTAATAGCTCTGTTTTGGCCATATTTGAGATGCCTTTCAGACATTATTGGAATGTAAGCTTTGTGAGGGCAGGGGCTCTGTCTGTCTTCCTTCTGTGCTGTACACAAAACAGCACCTAGTACATAAGTTGGTACTCAATAAACTCTTGTTGGATGAAAAAAGCCAAGGAGAGGTATTGAGAAGGCAACTGGATTTATGAATGTTTAAACCTCTTGGGCAAATATAGATTCTTGGCAAAGCATAAATACATTCCTCCTTGGCTCCTACATGTGCAGTAAAGATCTCTAAGAGTGGTTTTTCAAAGAGCCGAATTAAACATCCTAATAGGGTCAGTTAATGTAGCCCTGGAGGAGAGGTTCGAAATCCCAGTCTCTGACTAAGGCTTACCTGGTCTTTCCCAGTGTTCAGTGTCATTTAAGTGACATGTCTGATGGATTGCTTCTCTGAGTCATTTTTACTATTTCTAATAATAATAATAATAATAATAATAATAATAATAATTCTCACCTAAGTCAAATTTTTGTCTATTTACTAATTTCCATTGGATATATTCTTATTTCTATCATTCTGGGGATTGAAATGCTAACTAAAGTGCTTTAAATAGAATAAAACAGGCCTCCAACAGGTCAATGGCTTGGCAGTTCTCTTTCCAGGTTGGTTAAATCCTAGACCCATGATATAACCTTTAAGAAGGGTGCCTAAGAGAACAAAAATGTCCTGTCATGGTAACAAAATAGTCTGAATCTTTAAGATTTCAAAACCAAGTCTTCTACTATAAGAACTAAAGAATAATATTTTAAAAATACTGAAAGTAAAAAGTAAGAAAGGAAGGAAGAAAAGAAAGGGAAAGAGAAAGCAAGCAAGCAAGGAGGGAAGCAAATGAGCCACTACATTTAGTTAAATTTTCTCTGGCCAGTTTTGTACTAGTGGATGTCTATCCCCCATGGGGGCACAGCTTTGTTCTTTGCTTTGAATACCAGTGTGTCCTGATGGTCTACAGCAGTGATTCTCAATCATTTGTGACATCAGAATTATCTTGTGCAGCTTTAAAAAATACAGATCCCTGTGCCCATCCTGTATCCATGAAGCCAGAAACTCCCGGGGGTGGGCTACAGGCACGTGTATTTTAAAAATATTCTGATGCTCCTGCTGATCAGTGGAAACCACTGTTCAAGGAATTCACACCAGATGTTTAAAGCATGAGCATAGACGTGGACGTCCTGATTCAAAAGGTGCTTGGCAGCCCTTCTCTACCACCTTCTCTTGCTGCCCCAACGTTGAGCTCGGCCTCCCTCCCTCCTTCCTGGTTCTTCTAGAAGTACAGGTAGAACTTAAGATTTTGAATTTCAAAAGGAAGTCTTGCTGAGGGTGTAGGTTTCATGCAAAATACAAATAGAAAGAGAGGAGAAGAAATGTAGCAGAGATGCTGTGGTCAAGGGAGGAAGATAAAGAAATGAAGTAAAATGAAGATTTTTGGGGCATCCTACATTCTCAGGCATCCAGTACCCCAGAGTCAAGAAGGAAACTGCAAGCCAAAGACCTGAAATCCCCTGTCTGCCTGGCCCTGTGGAAATGACAGCTTATCCTAAGGCTTTTCTGGGAGAGGATTCTCAGATACCTTGCTATGACATTGTCCTCCCCATTTCAGGGACCACCGTCTCCCATTTCAAAGGAGATGCCCCATTTTTAGTATCAGAAAGTTAGCACATAGGTTAAGGTCAAGAAAGAGGTCAGCATTGTTATACATGTTGAAATCATAAGAAATATTTTGAATCCTGCTGTGAAGAAAATGGTTTTATTCACAGTAAGAGAGCCAGAAGAGAACAGGCTCCTTCAGGTTTTGATTCAATAGTATCAGGCAGATGAGAACACCGGCTCTGGAAACTAGATCACGTGGGTTCAAATCTTAGCTCTGAAACCACAGGCCATTTAATTAGCCTCTCTGAGCCTCAGTTTTCTCATCTGTTAATTGGGGGAGGGATAATATTATAAAAATTGGATCTATTGGGTTGTTGGAAAAGTCATGATGCATTTTTGCAATGAAAAACAGAAAAAATACGTCATGACTTTTCTGGCAACCCATTATTATTATTATTCTGAAAATGCAGTGATTTTAGTGTTGTTTTGTTTTGTAACCAACATTGAACCATTACTGTGTCTTGGATCCTTGCCGAGTGCTTTACACCTGTCATCTCTCTGAATATTCACAGAAACCATTTGAGGTAGGTACTATTATTATCCCATCTAAAGTTGAGGGATCAGGTAGTTGGCTTGAGGTTACACAGCTGGGAACGGCGGGTTAGAACCCAGGCTGGCTGACTCCAGAACTGTCCCTGAATGATGTGAGAGACCCCTCCTCATTCCCAGCCCCGCCGTTTTCCGAGAGCTACTGTGAGTAGAATCTTGTGAGTGCTGACTGTCAAGAACCATCAAACATGATTTGCTGTCAATCGGCTCGAGGGCAGATGAGCCCCCTATGAATACCTTGCCCTTAGAATGCTGCCTTGCACAGCTCGGCTTCTGTGGTTTAATTACCTACTGTATTTTTTCAGTCCAGAAATTTCTGGACTAAGAGCTCTGTTAACCTGGGAATGTGCAGTGAAATGCTCTGGGGAATGAAGACAGTGTGTGCTGTCAGAGGTGTGCCTCTGGGAAGGTGTGCTTTCCCAAGGAGAAATCTGGTTTTCCAAAGAGCTGAAATGTCCCTTACCCTGAGGGGGCTTTATCAGCAACGTATTTATTCCATGTGTGTTCAGATATGAGGAAGAAAGTTTGGATAGCAGCCTTGAACAGATCATTTTCTTGATTGTCTGCATAAAAGGACGGGGGGGGGGTGCGCAGAGGGAGGAGGGAGAAGCCTTGACAGAAAACTTTTCGAATATGGTTGAATGTAGAAATTTAAAACAATATTTTTTTCTAAAATATTTCAAGTGAAGGAACACATTTGGACATGAGGACATGGCCCACCCACCCCCAGAATATATCATACTTTTTCCTTTTGTGCTGAAATGCTGTTCCCTTGGCTATATGACCAGACAGACTTTTAGATGTTGGGATGTGCCAAAGTGATCATCATCACTTATGAAGTATATACGGGATTCTGGCTGAAAGGACCCAAGGCTCAAACAGCCCTTTTCTGGCCAGATGGTTTATTTATTCATATAATTCTTTTCCAGGAAGTTAAGCTGCACCTTGGCATTCTTTGTAGGGTGGGGGGTGGGGAGGAGAGGGGCTTTAAACTGTTGAATTGACATCTGGTGAAACCTACCAGATGGAAGGAACAAGCAACAACCGAGCGTCACTATGGGCTGCTTACGTTTGTATGGCTACAGAAGCAGCTTGGTGGCTGCTTAGGTTGACCGAACAGAAGGGCATGGGGCAAGGTCATGGGGGAAAGAGCCAGGTGGAATCGCTCCAGACTCTTCTTGGGTCTCAGCATAACCGGGCTCAATCTTGGGCTCATGACCTGCCTTTGGACCAGATGGTCCAAAACAGAAGCCCAGACAAATGGTCTTGCTAAGAACTAACAACTGTTAATAGACTCTTGAGGCCCAAACCAGTCCCTAGCCAGAGAAATCAACTATCTACTACACAAAAGACTGTCTGGCAGTGGTGTGGGCAGTGGGAGGTTATGGAGCCAAAAATTCACCTTGTTGACAGATCCCAAGGACCAGCTATAGATTCAGAAGACGATTTCCAATCCCAAAGTTCATCAATGGGTGAACAACAGGGCCGAAGCAGAGAGGCCATATTGAGGGGTCATAAGGTTTGAGAACTAGTGACTCAGAACTGTGATTCCAGAATACATTCCGCACCTATGTTCCACCACAGAGCGTTGCAAAAAAAAGATGTGAAAGCAAAGGGAGTAAGGATTATCTTCAATCTCTGTTTGCCTTTCATCTCTTCTCAACTGCATGTGCTAAATTATGTGATTTCTTTGGTGAAATTATCCACAAGAATGCTTCTCTGTCTCCTCTAGAAAATATAAATGGCTCTGGAATTTATTCTAAGAGGAATTAAAAAACAGTAAGATCAAGACGAATGTGGGCTAGAGGTAGATGCTGGATAGAGGAAGACAACATGGGGAAGAAAGAAGAATATGATTTGAGGCTGTCAAACCAAGAGATTTTGTGGGTGGCCAGGAAACGAAACCTGCTCAACTTGAAAGGAGAAAGAGAGAACACTGGCTTCTTGGAGTTACAATAGCTCAGGAACATGACTATAGAGAGGTGTCCAGATCAAAAGGGTTCAGGAGACATGCCTCTCAACCAAGCAAAGCAGGACTGAACCCATCCCTAGCACAGATCTTGACTACCACCAGCTTCAGGGCTGACTTCCTGCACGTGCCTCTGTGAACCTGGCAAGGATAAAAAGATGACCTCCTTTCAGAAGTCACTCTGGTGAGCACCAGTCTTGATGTCAGGCAGGAGAAGGGGGAATGGGGACAGACACTGCTTCCAAGCCACAGTCTAAACTGGTGTGAAGTGACTTATCTCCAGGCCTTCCTTAATGTAAGCCAAACCCTTTCAGTTATTTCATGAGTGTACTTTGAATTACATTTTAACCATATTTTCCTAAGAATGAACATTATGCAACATTGCCCGAAAGGCATCAGGGATTTTCTTCCCTTTCCCCACATTGTAGATAAGTCATTGTATCAAGGGTTGCTACAATTCGGGAAACTTGTAGCTCTTGATCAACTTCTACTGACAATCAGGAGCAAGCTTCCTCTCTAGACCATGAGTCTTGCTCATGACAAGAAGTGCGATTGTCTTCTTGTCTGGAATGCCCTCCCTTCCCAGTGATGTTCCCCCTCTATCCCAGCCATCCCTCAAGTCTCAGCTCCACACTCCAGAGCTGAGAAAGAGAGCTCTGATCACCCACCCAGATACCTCAGCTCCCACTGTCTGTACCACTCACGCTGCACGTACTTTCTGCCTTTTTTGGTAGTGCTTAGTGCCCGTGCCTGACTGGTAGCTCTGGCAGCTGCAGACTGTTACTCACTTTCCTTAGTGCTTACCCACCATGGTGTCCTGCTTCTGAGAAGTGCTGACAACATGTTAACTGAATGTTTTAATGTATGAATAAAGGCGTTCACCTCTCCCCTAAGTGACCAGCACTCCTTCAATGAAGCCAATACTGGGGGTGCCCAAAAAATGTACACATTTTAAGAGATGTTATCTATGTATTACTTTTTGAAGTTGAATTGAATTACGATAGCAATGTGTAGTATGATGTTCGCTCAAAAGACGGTGTTAATCAAATGAATGCTAGCATCACTCATTGTATTACAATTTTAATACAGGCTTTTCCTTTCTTAAGATGTGTATACATTTTTTGTTGGCACCCTCTGTATTCTCTCTCCTGTCTTTCAGATTCTCCAGTGTTCAAGGAATATATATCTTCCTTCCCTGAAGAAAGTGTATTTATTTTTGTGTATCCAATTTCAACAGAAGTATGGGATTATCATGTTTTAAATTTTCACGATATATTGCTAATTTTTTATGTAAAAGAATATGTTTGAAAAAAAGAGAAGAAGGCTATTTAGCATAGTAGGTGCTCAGTAAATGTCTTGAGTAAATCAATGAGTTCATAAGTGATCATAAAAAATTGGATAAAAATAGACATAGAAAGGAGTAGAAATAGGATAGATGCACTGGAGACTTAGAAAAGAAGTAGAAAGAGAGGGAGAAGCAAGGGAAAGGAGACCAAAGTCTAATTAAAGTCTAAATCAGCAAGTCTGGTTTTACTACAAACTTGAACGTGATAATTTAATCAGTAGAGAGGCAAGGCAGTTGGGCAAGAGGAGGCTAGACTTTGAAGACAGACACCTGGATTCTAACATTCACTCAGCCACTGTGTGACCTTGGACAAGTGACTCAACCTCTCTGAGTTTCACTATTCTTTTAAACTTCACCTGAAGTAATTTTACACACACACACACACACACACACACACACACACACACACACACACACACACACACACATATATATATATATATATATATATATATATATATATATATATATATTTTAAAGGTTTTATTGGGAAATTGGGGAAGGGAGACAGCGTCGGGGAATCGTGGAAGGGGAATAGACAAGTTGCATCCTTTTGTTCTTCAGTCTAGTTGTGGAAGACGTCGCTTCACTGGCCCATATTGGTATTATCATTGCATTCTTCCCGGGTGAGGCAGTCGCTTGCTGGCCGCTCACGGTGGCTCACGGCAGCTCACGACGGCTGCTGGCCGCTCATGCTGGCTGCCAGCCACTCACGGTAGCTCACTGCAGCCCACTGCAGCCCCACTGCAGTCTATGCCGACACCGGCGACTCACGGCAGCCCAGCTCCAAGTCGAGCTGTTGTTCACCATCTTAGCTGTAGAGGGCGCAGTGTCACTGGCCCTCATGTGGGATCCCAACCGGGGCTCTGCTGCTCACAGCTGGAGTCCCAAGCCAACTCTTAACCAACATGCCACTCAGCCAGCCCTGAAGTAATTTTATGTTTACAGAAAATTTGCAAAAATAGTACCGAGAGTTCCTGTATACAGTTCACCCAGCTTCTTCTAATGTTACCGTCTTTCATAACCACAGAACCATTATCAATTAACATTGATACATGAATACTAATTAAACTACTTGCCTTATTATTATTTCACCAGTTTTGCTGTTAATATCCTTTTTCTAGTCCAGGATCCAACAGGATCGCACACTACATTTAGTTGTCATGTCTCTGAGCCTTTGACAGTTCCTCAATCTTTCCTTTCATCACCCTGACACTTTTGAATAGTAAAATGTCCCTCAGTTGAGAGTTGCTTGGTGTTTTTTCTCATGATTAGTTAGCTTATGCTCTTTTTTTCTCCTTTTTTTTGGCAAGAATGCCAAAGAGATGATGTCATGCCTTTCTTAGTGCATCACATTAGGAGATACACATCAATATGTTTTGTCTGGTCACGTTGACTTCGAGCACTTACTTAAGGGGGTGTCTACAGGGTTTCTCCACTGCTCTATTTTTCCTTTTGTAACTAATAAATATTTTGTGGAGAGATATTTTGAGACTATATAAATATCTTGTTTCTCATCATACTTTTGCCCAATAATTTTAGCATTCGTCAGAGATTTTTGCCTGTAACAATTTATTACTTACTTAATGGTATCTTAATGGTGATTTCCTATTTTCCTCACTCCTTTCACATACATTTATTAACTGAAATTCTTTTATAAATAAGAGTTGTGCCTTACGCTCCTCTCCCATTGATTGATTTATTCAATTATTTATATCAGTATGGACTCATGAATATTTATTTTGTTCTATGGATCATAATCCAATACTACCATTATTTATTTTGTTGTTTAAGTTTCACTTGCTTCATCTGTGAGTCCGGAATAATGACAACAGACTTACACAATGTTGTAAGAATTAAATGGGATTTAAAAGTGTGAAAATATCCAGTCCAGACACCTAGTAAATAAATGCTAGCTCCTTTCCTTCCTTTTCTTTACAGAAAGAAAAGCCACGCTAATTTGGAGGCAAAACCATTCTAAACAGGTGAAAATTTTAATTGAAGAATTCTCTTTTAATACAACGCATGTTTTCTACCCTAAGGTATATAAAGAAACAAGAATTTAGCTATCCCTGTGTTGCCTAGTGAAGGTCATTTGGGATCTGCCTGTAATGACTATATAAGATTGATTTTTAATCAGCATGCCCATAATTTGTATGAAAATAGATGCTTGAGAATGCTTGAAAACAGACTGTTCTCTTAAGTAGTTTAAGTGTTTTCCCAGAAATCTTGTTTACGTTCTGAAGTTGCTTAGCTAAACTATTTTCAGAGATGGTCCAAAGCATGCCTCAAACCAGCTGTGGTTCATATCATCACTAACTCTGAATTAGTGAAATCACTGATTCGTCTTTGATTCCCAAGGTTATGATAGTGAATGAAAGAAATCTAAGTGTTGTTGTTTTTTCTCCAAAATTAACTTAAAATTAGATTTTAAAAGTTTGGACAAATCACTTTTAAGTTCAGGTGGAATTTAAAACGACAAGAACAACAACAAAGGATGAGGATAAGGTCCTTAGGATGTGAGAGTGACTCGATCTGGAAGTTTAAAATAATTTGTGAAATACAGTAAAACCCACTAATAAAATCACTCCATTTACTGCACTTTCATTTCCCACCCAGTTTTATCAGTAAGGAAAATCAAGAATGTCAGGAGATTTATTTTAAAAAAGCAGCTTTGGGGGAGAGTGGTTCACAAGCTCTCATATGGACTCCCAGAGAGTCTGTCTTACTCAGTTTGGGGTAGGACCAGGAATCTGCATTTTTATCAGGCACCACATGAGCCTGACACAGGTGGGAGGCAGAATACTGAAGTGGTTCAAAGCCCAGGATCTGGGGCCTATGTGGGTTTGAAGCTCACTGTTTCCACCTACCACCTGTGTCACCTTGCACAAATGACTTCATCGCCTCGTGCCTCAGTTTCCCCATTGGTAAGGTGTGGCTAATGACAATATCTACTGTACAGGGTTGTTGTGGGGTGCAAAGAAATGGCACTTGTAAATGATTAGCCCAGCAGTGCTAGATGGAGATCAGTGATTCCTATGGATAACAGGTCTCCCTTTGAGGAATGGTGTTCAGGGCATGTCTGGGCACAGAACAGCTTGAGCTCAGCGTCTAACACTTTCCTCATCCAGTGTGCCTTAACCATGGTCACTGACATTTTTTTTTTTTTTTTAGCTGAGCCATCCTGAGGTCACTGACATTTACATCCAACATCAGGGTCATGATTGGGAGGCTATGGAGGCTGCAAGG
>NW_017731392.1:3216005-3218505 GCF_001890085.2 Hipposideros armiger | reverse complement strand
GTGATGATCATGTCACAGTATACGTAAGTCAAGCCATTATGCTGTACACTTTGAGCTTATACAGTGATGCATGTCAATTATATCTCAATAAAACTGGAAAACATATTCCCACTTTCTCTCATTCTTGCTGACCTTGTTTTATAATTTCCTCCTTCCCCTTCACATGCCACTTTGCCCCAACTTTCAGCTGTAAGTCACCATCACACCATCCTCTCTATAACATGGGCAACTCTGCAATAGACTAAAGACCCAGTGGCTCTATGACCCGTGATTCTTTGTCATTATTTGTGAAGCAAAGTTCATAAGGCCCACTGAAAACTGTAATGATTCTCTTATGAAAAATTTTTTTAGAAAATTTCTGGCAAATAAAATTATCCACCTTATTTACAGTCAATGTTTGCTCTCAGCCCCATGTTTCTCTGTTAAGAGTTATCATACAGTAGAATAGGGCTGTATCTCTAGACACTGTCACAGCCTAGAAATATTTACCATGAGATGCAGTATCTTTAAGTTCTGCTTCCCTGCTCAAATTATAGCTTCCTGAACCAAGTGCTCTACATGGATTAATTCAGGAGGCAGACAGTATTTTTATGTGAGGCTCACACAGGGTCACATACGTACTAACCAGGGGAGCTGGGATTTGAATCGGGGTCTATTTGACTCCAGAGCTCAGGTTCCTGGTCACTCAGCACATCTCCTATGTAGCAACAAAATGCCACACTGGCGTTCTGGGTTTCAGATGCATCTCAAGTGGCTTGTCAGGACAAATCAACTTTCTGTGCTTGTTGACTTGGAGTAATCTAAAAAATGAACTCTTCATACTCCAAAGGTAAGGATTTGACCCTGGAGGGTGGACAGTTCCCCTCCTTGGTCAGCCTGGAACCATCACTTCAAACACTGCATTACAACTCCATTAGAATGGAGGACACAGAAACTTAGAAATGTCCTCTCCTTTCCTTCCTAGTAAGTTCCTAAGAATGTTCCCATTCTTTAAACTAGTATTTGTCAAAGTATGTTACACTGAATTTATGTAAAACACGGTTCCTTAGTTAATAATTTAGAGACATACTGGCCTAAACAAAGCTTAACAAGTTTTCTTTTTCTATTTTAACTGCAAGACTTCTCAGAGCCTTAAATAATTCCCACAAGGGGAACGTACTATCATAGCATACAATAGCTCTCCTCAACCTTGTTGTTCATTTCTGTATCACCTACAGGGGAATTACAGTGTCTTCAAAACTTCAGGTACCACACTCAGTGACTCCCAATGGGGGAGTGGGGCCTAAGGTGTTCATGAGGTTAGTTAGTTTCCAAGGAAGCTTGGTCGGCCATGGTGCTGGAACCCCATGTAAAGGTCTAAGGGTGAGAGAAACCATGGCTTATTTAGGAAACTGCAAGTTATTCCCGATGGCTGAAGCACATTTTAGAGAGATGGAACATACTCTAGAAAACAAAGGAGGCAGCTTTATATTCTAGAAAGCACTAGGGTAGAGGTGTGGCTCGAAGCAAAACGGCAGATGGGGGTAGTGGGAGGAGCAAAACATGTATGTGAATGAATCTTACCCTAGAGTTTCCCCACCTTCAGGGAGGGGAATCCAGGCCAAGTCTTCCCTTGACGGATGCTGCTCTGAGAGGCATCCTCTCCTGCCATCACCACAGAGGCCTCTGAACCCTCCCTCCCTTCCTTCCTCCTTCCTTCCCAGGGATCAGAAAGTCCCTGATCTTGTCTACAAGTCAAACTTCCCAGGGCCTGTCCACAAATTATGGAGCCCAGAAATATCCAGAAAAGCCCCTCTACACGGTGAGCACTTTCTCTTAATAATTATTCACCCAGTGACCTGGGGACAGTGCCTTTGGGGAACTCTCTCTCCCAGAATCCTGTCCCCTCCCCCAGGGTTAGCACTGTTCAGAGATGCTAATTTAAGTCCAAGTCCACAGAAAAGGTTCAGGCTTGGGCTAGAGCTCAGCAAAACCTTCCACTTCCCATTTATTTCTCTTTTTGTTTTTGGTCCTTATTAAAACTAAAAGCATTTGGTCTCTCTTGCTGTGCTTCATATGAAAATCTGGAGTTTAACAAATAATCTCACATAATTTGCATAATGTTATCGAGTTGTGACAGATAGGGATTGCTAATCTTATTTTCTGTAAAGTTTGAGTTAAGTTGCTATGTGACTTGCCCAAGAATCCAGCTTGTAAGTGGTCAGCTGTGGAACTGGCAAAAGCTGAGAGAGAACCGAAAAATTCTGGCTGCTGGCCCAGTATTCTGCATGACCCAAGCCGAGCCTGAGTTATCTTGGGTGTGCTCTGTGTCCACAGGCCAGGTTATTAGCTGAATGGGTTTGAGAAAGGCTAAGTAGAAACTCATTCATTCATTCATTCAGTACCAGGTTTTGTTTCAAGCGCACTGATGTTGGGATTTAGTGAACAAGAAAAGATCCTTGTTCATACAGATTCTATATTATAGAACATTCTAGGAGGGAGACTCATAAACAATAATATC
>NW_017731392.1:3207245-3209710 GCF_001890085.2 Hipposideros armiger | reverse complement strand
GAAGGCTCTAGGGGGAAGAGTCATGTACAGGTATATGTACATTGTGTGTAAACACATAGGAGACCTGGAGACCCTCTGCATAGAGTTTCAAAACTTCATGGTCTACTCTGTCAGTATCTCACCCTCAAAACTCCGATTCCACTGAGATCCATTTGGGGGGGGGTTGCAGGGACAGAACCACCTATATGAGTAAGAAATGAATAGATAATAAGGAGATGTATCTAAATAAGTAAAATAAACAAATCTTATTCCCTGCTCCACAACTGGTAGTAAGAAGGTGGCAGTGGGAGAGAAAGTGGCAAGTGTATTAGAGGGAAGTACCAAATGCATTTGTAGACTCAATATTATTTCTTTAGCACAAAATCACTTTATTTTGGCCACTATCCTCCCAATCTGTCTCTTACCTTCCTATGTATATGTCATTCATTCATTTGTCTACATTGATCCACTCATTCATTCAAAAAACTGAAAATCTACAATGAGTGCTAGAATATAATTTCCCAAAGTATGATCAGTTTTGTGGCCAGCTAAGTTGGGCAAATGTCACACATTCATGTCACAAACTCTCTTTATGTAAATACATGGGGCACAGGGGTATACCATTAAATGCTCTAAGGGGTCTGAGAGTAAAGAAATCCATTGACATGGTCTGACCCAGTGTTTCTCCAGAGCCATACTTTATATAACATTTACTATGCAATTCTGTGTAACTAGCGTTGCTTGGAACCACTTCAGGAAATGCTGCCCCATGGGCCAAACTGTTCTCTCTCCATCCAGTTCCCATCTTTTCCTTCCCGGCAGTCCCTCCCTGGCCAGCCCTCCTTCAGGCTTCTCATGATGCTTCATGAGGGGACCACATTTCTATTTTCCCAGAATCTTTCTTACATTCCTGATTTCTTAAAACACCCCTATTGACCCTTTGACAGAATAGAATCCATCTGTCTTCTGATGACACTACTCCTCACCACTGACTGTCGTCTGGCCTGGACACTGGACAACAGCAAAGTCCATAAGGAAGACTTCCTCAACATGCAGGCCCTCAATATTCTTGATTCTTTTTATCAAATCTCTATTGCTAAAAACAGTGTGCTCTGTCTCTGCATTATTAAATTCATCATCCCTGGTGGACCTCCTTTTCCCTTCTACCGTTTCTCGTAAACCTTCTCTGTCCTCAGCAGGCTTCCAGTTCCTTGGCCTTGGTCTGGGTACATGGTCAGGATTTTCACACAGCATCCACCAACTCCCAGGATTCCCTCCCAAGTCACCTTGACTTTCCACCACGTGCACTTCCTAATCCTCAGTCCTAGGCAAATGCAACCATCCAAACTTGGCTTCTGGTCCACAATGTGACATGCACAATTATTCTCCTTAGTGATGGAACCCTTGCTGATTTGTGTTGCTAACTTCAGGGAGGCCCCCAGGGCAGCTTCAACTTTACATGAATTTATTTATTTTTCCCTAAATAACTCACAGTCATCTTTACCCCAGCAGTATAGTTTTTCTATTCTTCTCACCCTCCCAAACCCACTTTATTTTCTTTACATTTGCTCAATCATTTTTTAACTGACTACACTGTGATAATTGCCAAGTGTCAGGAACTCCGTCAGTTAGTTCAAATGCCTCTATTTCTTCCATTCTCTCCTCCTTCTCTGAGAATGGTGTGTGCCCATCCTCAACACGGCTCATCTATGTCTGTGATTAGGTCCATTCCACTTGCCTCAGTGCTTATCTCCACCTTCAGCCCCTGTATTTCTCCTAACTCTTCTTTGCCTGCACAAACATTCAGTTTCCCTTATCCTTTAAAACAAATCAACAAAACTTCCCTTCTCCTGGAAACTCCCAATCCTCTCTAGCCTCGCTTTCATTATGGACCTTCTCTGAAGGATAGTCTACATCCCTGATTCACTCCTGTGTCAGTGTGGTGACCATATCTTCTGATCCAAAACTCAGGCCACACAGTCTGTTTGAATTAACAAACCAGTAAGGCTGTGAGAGAGAAAACCGGAAACCAGCTGTGTCCTGGGAGTTCGTAGTCCTGAGATCACCGTGTTGACCGGGCATCTCTGCTGATGGCCTGGGCTCTGACGTTCTCCTCCTCACTCCTCCTCTCCCACGCAGCCCACCACCTCTGAAGCATAGCTCAGGAAAAGTTCTTGGTGCTATTTGCTATTTCATTAAGTGAGTTACTCTCCCCTTTTGGAGGAATGCTTTCAGTGACAATCTAAAAAGAATCGTGAGGAGAAAGCTTTAAAGTTTGAGCTATACTGCTCTGCACTGAAACAAACCTGAACTTGATTTAAATACATCCTGGTCAGAAGTTTCTGTTTGTCTTCTGTATAAAAACTAGAGCATCCAAATTCTTATTTCTCTTTGATTCTAAAAGGTGAGCAGGTGAGTAAGAAGTACAATGACTTATTCTAACCATTTTTATCCATCTTTTGGACCAAGCTACCCAAAATTGACTA
>NW_017731392.1:3205139-3207164 GCF_001890085.2 Hipposideros armiger | reverse complement strand
CTAATCCTCAGTCCTAGGCAAATGCAACCATCCAGAACAGCTTGAGCTCAGCGTCTAACACTTTCCTCATCCAGTGTGCCTTAACCATGGTCACTGACATTTTTTTTTTTTTTTTAGCTGAGCCATCCTGAGGTCACTGACATTTACATCCAACATCAGGGTCATGATTGGGAGGCTATGGAGGCTGCAAGGTGAGCTGCTATCATTAGAAAATGTTTAAGTAACAAAGGCTGATTGGTCCTCTGTCACTCAGAGATATACTCATATAGGACCAGAGCGGGAGTGTCCTCTCAGCATTTAGGTAGTTTACTAGATGACTAAAGTAGGAAACTACTATATTTGTGGAGTTAAGCCAGTCACCAACCAACAAATGCAGAGACTAACATTTTGTGTTTTAATATTGAAGGCAAAAGAAATTAAATCTAAAAGACATAAAATGTAGAACAGAAGACTCTGGGTTTGGGGTTATACTATGGAGGAAGTGTTCTTCAAGGTCAGGTACGCAGCATGCCCCGCCCTAGCACTGACTGCATGAGACCTGCCTCTCCCTCCTGTCCCTCATCTTGCTCCAGGGCCACAGGATGTCAGCCATTGGTCCTTTTCCTCCCAGGGAGCCCCTAGACCTCTAACGGTGCCTCCTCGTAAGTGTCCCCAGACTCCGAATTGGTTTCTGGTAAGAACTGGTTTCTGGTAAGGTCTCAGAGGCCTTGAAGGGAGTTTCTGGGGTGGTGATCTTGATGGGATGCCGAGAGCAGGAGTGGGGGATTCAGTGTCCCTCAGGCCCGTGTTCCTCCTTGCTGTTCTGACCCGAGTGTGTTGGTGGTTAGTGTCTGTGGAGGAGGCCCGATCGTGGAAGAGGGGTGGGTTAGAGGGGTGGGAGGCATGTTGTCAGAAACCAAAATTGAGACATCTGGTCTTAAAAGCACCTTTAGGAGCAAGGAGGAGGTTATTTAAAAATGGGCCCTGGGAGAATATTTTGGCAAGGGAGGGGAGAAAAGGTGGGGACTGGTGTCCAAAAGGAGAAGGCCTGTGGACTTGGTAATGATATGGGGTGGAGACAGGATCCATTAGGCTACAGGGTTGGTTGGAGTGAAGTGGGAGAGAGGATGACAAAGTCTATCTCATTGTCTATCTCATTGCCTGGAAAGAAAGCAGCCATCATGGAAGTAGCAAGATAGACAGGCAGATGAGATAGCAGTAACAGACAAATCTAAAAGGAAAAATACGCTTAAAAATCACTAGCAATTCAAATATAAAAATATCTCAAAGTGGCTTCTTACCTCATTAAATCTCATCACAAGATCTTCAAGGGCATTGTGCTCTCCGTTCTGGGAGGTAAGAATTGATGCTGAGATGGACGCTTTGAGGCAGGGAAGCGACCTCTGGCATTCTGGAGGGCCCAAGTTCCGGGTCAAGAAGCAAAGATAGTCAACCGGCAAGACCCTTCGGTAAATATTCTGTTCCTGCTCCATCAGGATGCTGGCGACTTCCTCTGGGAACTGGATGAGGGGCTGCAGATCAATCAGTTCCTTGCTGATCCCAGCTGAACTTGAGGGGAGGGCACTGGAATTGGCCATAGAGGTGCCCGGTTGGCGTTCTGAAATAAAGTCACAAAAGTCATGGTCACATCATGGTTGGTATGTCTGATTAACAGATATTTATTTGAGAGTCGTTCAAACTCTTGCAGGTTTGTTAAGCAAAGTTTCTGCTTGGTCAATAGTTCTATACTGTCTTTCTTGTTATGGAGACCTGATATCTGCCTTGCTGACTCCCTCCTTCCCTCGGAGGGGTGAGGAAAGGCTTAGTTTCCCATTTTCAGAAACAGAACTGATCTAGCACACCCTGGCTAGTTCACTATGATGCTTTGCAGAGTGGTAGAGAATTAAAGCGCACCATTTGCTTCTTCACCCTCCAGTGCTGACCACCAGGGTGTGTGTGGTCTCAGCAATTGAAACGGAAGAAGAAAGAAGGCTCTAGAGAGCTCTGAGCAACAGCAGTTCAAGTCCTGGCCCGAACTGAGCAGCC
>NW_017731392.1:3199929-3201265 GCF_001890085.2 Hipposideros armiger | reverse complement strand
GCAACTTGTCTGTTCCCCTTCCCCCAATTCCCCAGCGCTGTTCCCATCCCCCAATTCCCCAATAAAAATCTTAAAAAAAAAATTATAGCCATCCTAGTAGGTGTGAAGTGGTATATTATGGTTTTCATTTGTGTAACCCTAATGACTAATAATGTTGAGCATGTTTTTATGTTCTTATTGGCCATCTGTGCATCTTCTTTTGAGAAATATCTATGCAAGTTCTTTGCCCATTTTTGAATTGAGTTTTTTGTTGTTGCTGAGTTTTATATATATTCTAGATATTAATCTCTTATCATATGTGTGATTTGCAAATATTCTATCTCATTCTGTGGGTCGCCTTTTTACTGCATTGATAGTGTTCTTTGATGTATGAAAGTTTTAAATTTAGATGAAGCCCAATTTGTCTATTTTTTCTTTTGTTGCCTGTGACTTTGGTGTCATATGCAAGAAATCATTGCCAAATCCAAAGTCATGAAGCTTTTCCCTTTGTTTTATAGTTTTAGGTCTTATACTTAGGTCTTTGATCCATTTTGAATTAATTGTTTTGTATATGGTACAAGGTAAGGGTCCAGACTTTTTTTTTTCATGTGTATATCCAATTTTCCTAGCACTATTTGTTGAAATAGCTGTTCTTTCCCCATCTAATGGTCATGGCATCCTTGTCAAAAATTATTTGACCATGTATGTGAGGGTTTATTTTTGGGCTCTTTATTCTATTCCATTGATTTATATGTCTGTCTTTATGCCAGTACCACACTGTTTGCATTACTGTAGATATGTAGTAAGTTTAGAAATTGAACTGTAAGTCCTCAAACTTTATTCTTCTTTTAAAAAAATATTTTGTCTGTTCTAGGTCCCTTCAAAGTCCATAAAAATTTTAGAATAGGCTTGTTAATTTATGCAAAAAAAGGTAGCTCGAATTTTGATAGGTATTGTATTGACTCAGTGGATTGCTTTGAGGGGTACTGCCATCAAAACAATGCTAAGTCTTCTAACCCACGAACACAGGATATCTTTCCAATTATTTAGGTCTTTTAAAATTTCTTTCAACAATATTTGGTAGTTTTTAGTATATAAGTCTTGTACTTCTTTTGTTAAATTTATTCCTAAATATTTTATTTATTTTGATGCTATTGTAAATGGGATAGTTTTCTTAACTTCACTTTCAGATTATTCATTGCTAGCGTACAGAAATACAACTGAGCTTGTATTCTGCATCCTTGTTGAACTCATTTCCTAACTCTAACAGTGTTTTAGTGGACTCCCTAGGATTTCCTATGTATGAGATCATGTTATATGGTAATGGAGATAGTTTTACTTCATCCTTTCAAATCTG